>NC_057806.1:252789138-252820159 GCF_018294505.1 Triticum aestivum | reverse complement strand
TCTGAATCCAGAACGTGAGAGACTTGGACTCTATCTTCTCTTGGGCCAAAAGTGACGTGAGAGAACTTTTTGAACAGCAAATAAACATCTCTTTCTTCCTTATCTTCATATGTGGATTGTACAAATGTCCCATACACCTGCAATTAGACAAAACACAAAAGTGTGTGAAGTATTTTTGTTCTGGATAACATAAATAGATTATTGAATAGTTTGCACTAGAAATCACCTGACAAATATGCATATATGCAATATTTTTGGTCATATCCAAGGTAGTCATGTCCTCATCATCCTCCCCTTCTTGAAAATAAAGCCGTCCTCGGCGTTGCTTAATCTGAAATGTGGCTAACAAAAGAGACAAGGTGTACATGTTGTATATGTATATGTCATCCATTTTTACTTCGCTTGATTTTTGCATATATGACACATGAATAGATGAGTAACTTGCATAGTTCATAAAATCTAAAGCCAAAAAATTAGCACAAGAAGTGTTGCAACTCAGTTTGCACATATAAGTGAAGCTCTTATTCATTTCAAAAGATTGACAATGTTCATCATTAAACCATCCCAACATTGGTGAATAAGCCTTACTTGCATCAAATTTACATGCTACAACATGCTTAAATAAGCAAACATGCAATAAGTCATTTAACACAGAATCATCACCAAGATTAGAGGTCATATCAAAATGATTAAACATTGGTTCTTTTGCATCAATAGTTAATTCAATGGGTGCACTCAAAATTGTTGGTATTTCAGTTGTTTGATCACATGGCAAAGTCAAATTATCAACGTAGTCCTCTAAAATAGGTGGTGTGATCAAAGTAGTGGGTAGCTCATCAGATGGTGCATTCAAATTGACAAGGCATTCATCATTCTTATGTAGAGATGGAAGATCAATACCTTTGTCATTACCTCTTATGAGCAACTCAGATGATGTAGCCACTCTCGGGGGCGATGTGTCACATGGTGGAGGTGATGTAGTCCTGACAACAACGGATGTGGTTGTCATAGTATGCCTAGTAGTTGAAGGAACAATCATATCAACTCTTGGAATGTGCACCGTGCGCTTGTTCTCCTCGTGGCCAACACGTCGTTTTATTTCCTGTTCAGCTTTGCAAGCAAGATGAAACAAATGGTCCATAGGATAACACTCTTCATGAATTAGTATCTCTTGAATATCACGATTTAATCCTCCCCAAAATCTATCCATAAAATCATCTTCACTTTCTTCTAAAGAGGAATGCAACAAGGTAGTTTGTAAATCATCATAATATTTTGTTACAGTTTCACTACCTTGTTTTAAGTGTTGCAACTTCTTAATCATGTCACGAGTATAATAAGCAGGGACGAAAGTATGTCGCATGGCAAGTTTCAAATCATCCCAAGTAGTAGGTATATAATCAGGGTGTAACCGACAATGTTCACTCCACCAAACCAAAGCATAACCAGTGAAAGAACCAACCGCAACCTTAACCTTTTTATGTTCATCGAAATTATGGGAAGCAAATATATTTTTTATGTCGAACTCCCATTCAATATATAAAGCAGGTTTAAAACGGCCATTAAATGGTGGTATAGATACATTAACCTGATCATGTGCATTTGGATGTTTGTGCACCTCTCGTGACGGTTGTGGTATTTGCAAAGGTGGTGGCACGTCTCCCGCGATCGACAAAGCCCATGAATTGACTCTGGATCCTGTCATGATTAGTAGAACAAGAAACAAAACCCAAAAATAATGTTCCTATAACTACTAGGATGTGGTGGTAAAACGCTCACAGTAAAGCAAATATCAATGTCTTACAAGTTCTTACCGTGCAGCAGGCGGTGATCGGCAACCAGCGGTGTCAAGTAACTCCGAATATTGAGTAAAGCGATTGCCAGGGGAGCGTACGTATACACGGTGTAGAAATATGTGGAGCTGGGTTGGCTATATATGGTAGCAAAAGATTAGCAATAATCAATTCAAAGATGCAATGTTGAATAAACGCTCAACGACGGTACTGTGCTGGTCCTAGGCTAGACCGGACTAGAGACGCGAGCCTAGAACACTAATGAGGTCACGGCGTAGCACAACTAGCATCAATGAAGGATACTAAGTAGCTCTTGACAGCAAGATATAAGTGAAGATCACAACAGCAGTGAAGATAATGAGGTGAAACAACAGCCAAGCAGGATATATCAACAACTTTGTCTCCAACTTTCCTCTGAAAAAGTTTGTGCCGATTTTTTTTTCTTCTCTCTTTTTTTCCTCACACTTTTTTTTCTTTCTCTCCTTTTTTTTTCTCTGACTTTTTTTTTCCTTTTTTTTTCTCTCGTTTTTTTTCTCTCTTTTTTTTCTCCCTCTTTCCAAAACAAACTAGATAAGATGCAGATTGGATCAAGTGAAGATGTGAACGATCTCAACTATTATTATGACAATGAATGGTGCGTAGCACGTGGTGAAAATTAATGGATGGGATGGTGGACAGCGGAAGGGATAATGATGCAGCGGCGGCGTGACTAATGTGAACAGAACTCGAAACTCTAAAAGAACTAGACACTAAGACCAGCAACTAACACGACGATGCAACCGATAATTCAACTATGCAAGCAATGAATAGAAAATTGCAAAGGCTCAGACTGGCTTGGACCAAGGATGAATAGATCTAACTCTTTTTTGTGGCTTTTTCTTGGACAATAGGTAAGAAAATAAATCTAATCTAGGAAAACTGGAAATTCTCACCGAGCAACCTGAAAACTGATACCACTTGATAGAGGCGGGGGTGTCCCGATCTTTCGATGAGATGATAACTATCGATTTGGTGAAGATGACTTTGACGATCCGACTACAAACGTGCACGACGTTGCGCCTTAGCAATCGCTAAACCAACTCCGAAAGGTTATTGACCACGCTGGAGCACAATCAACCTGACCACGAAGGTCTATTCCTGCAAGCAATCGAAGAACAAGCAAGAATATGATAAAAGCAATCTGAATATTGCGAGTATATATGAAGTATTGATAAAGGTGGGGATCCGTAAGCGGTCTTGGTCTGGTCGTTGGACACAAACGAAGTACACGAAGTTGCAATGGCTAACTTTTAACTAAACAAATCCCAAGAAAAAAGCTACTAGATGGATCTACTTATATAGGAGCAAGGGGTGGCGGCCAAGGAGGTGGGAGGACGTCCCAAGGCAGCCTAAAACTAAATCTAGGTCGTACAAGGCCAATGGGCCCAAGTGGAGGTGATGTAACACCTTTGGACTTGTAGTTTGACTCGGATTCTACTGCAGCATCAGATTGTTTCGTCCACAACTCAACGCTCCACATGAATTTGAAGGTGATTCCAATTGGATTGGAAAGTGCACGAAATCTAGTTTCCAACAAAAAATGAATCACCCAATTTGGAGTCCGTATGAAAAACTTGTGTGCGTTTTGAGTCAGGTATATCTGTGCAGTCCGAATCTGAATCCAGAACGTGAGAGACTTGGACTCTATCTTCTCTTGGGCCAAAAGTGACGTGAGAGAACTTTTTGAACAGCAAATAAACATCTCTTTCTTCCTTATCTTCATATGTGGATTGTACAAATGTCCCATACACCTGCAATTAGACAAAACACAAAAGTGTGTGAAGTATTTTTGTTCTGGATAACATAAATAGATTATTGAATAGTTTGCACTAGAAATCACCTGACAAATATGCATATATGCAATATTTTTGGTCATATCCAAGGTAGTCATGTCCTCATCACAGGCTGACCGTGCTTCCAGCATCGTCAGTAACCTCAGGAGATTCGTTTAGCGATTGCTAAGGCGCAACGTCGTGCACGTTTGTAGTCGGATCGTCAAAGTCGTCTCTACCAAATCGATAGTTATCATCTCATCGAAAGATCGGGACCCTCGCCTCTATCAAGTGGTATCAGTTTTCAGGTTGCTCGGTGAGAATTTCAAGTTTTTCTTAGATTAGATTTATTTTCTTACCTATTGTCCAAGAAAAAGCCACAAAAAAAAGTTAGATCTGTTCATCCTTTATCCAAGCCAGTCTGAGCCTTTGCAATTTTCTATTCATTGCTTGCATAGTTGAATTATCGGTTGCATCGTCGTGTCAGTTGCTGGTCTTAGTGTCTAGGTCGTTTAGAGTTTCGAGTTCTGTTCACATTAGTCACGTCGCCGCTGCATCATTATCCCTTCCGCTGTCCACCACCCATACATCAATTTCCTCCACGTGCTACCCACCATTCATTGTCATAATCATAGTTGAGATCGTTCCCATCTTCGCTTGATCCAATCTACATCTTATCTAGTTTGTTTTGGAAAGAGGGAGAGAGAAAAAAAGATAGAGAAAAAAAACAAGAGAAAAAAAAGTAAAAAAAAAGTCAGAGAAAAAAAAAGAAAGGAAAAGAAAAAAAGTGTGAGAAAAAAAAGAGAGGAGAAAAAAAATTGGATCTATCTAGAATCAATCTCGTACCTGAATTCGGATTGGAATCTGTTTTGCGCACTGTTCAGTAAAACAGGTGTATCTTCCTCATACGAAGTTAGTTTTGGCTCCGTGAGTACTCAAATTGAAGATAGCGACGAGCCGCATCTAAATAGTTGCAGAAGCTAGTTCAATATTTGATACCTCAAAATCGGCTTCTAAATAGGTCTTTTTGCCCTCCGAAGTTCGTGAACACAACTTGTTCCAATTTTTCAGGCCAGTTTTAGAATTCTTTGACTCCTCATATCAACTCGGAATTGAGTGATTCTTTTTGCATTGGAAAGCTTGAGTTAGTAGCATTCTTTGAAAGAATTTATCAGAAAATTGTCTCAAACTTTTCAAGAGGAAAGTTGGAGAGAGAGTTGTTGTATATCCTGCTTGGCAGTTGTTTTTCATCATTATCTTCACTGCCGTTGTGATCTTCACTTATATCTTGCTGTCAAGAGCTACTTAGTATCCTTCATTGATGCTAGTTGTGCTACGCCGTGACCTCATTAGTGTTCTAGGATCGCGTCTCTAGTACGGTCTAGCCTAGGACCAGCACAGTACCGTCATTGAGCGTTTATTCAACATTGCATCTTTGAATTGATTATTGCTAATCTTTTGCTACCATATATAGCCAACCCAGCTCCACATATTTCTACACCGTGTATATGTACGCTCCCCTGGCAATCGCTTTACTCAATATTCGGAGTTACTTGACACCGCTGGTTGCCGATCACCGCCTGCTGCATGGTAAGAACTTGTAAGACATTGATATTTGCTTTACTGTGAGCGTTTTACCACCACATCCTAGTAGTTGTA
This sequence comes from Triticum aestivum, assembly GCF_018294505.1. Lineage (NCBI taxonomy): Eukaryota > Viridiplantae > Streptophyta > Magnoliopsida > Poales > Poaceae > Triticum > Triticum aestivum. The sequence goes on along the minus strand of NC_057806.1, from coordinate 252,814,896 downwards.
GGAACATTATTTTTGGGTTTTGTTTCTTGTTCTACTAATCATGACAGGATCCAGAGTCAATTCATGGGCTTTGTCGATCGCGGGAGACGTGCCACCACCTTTGGAAATACCACAACCGTCACGAGAGGTGCACAAACATCCAAATGCACATGATCAGGTTAATGTATCTATACCACCATTTAATGGCCGTTTTAAACCTGCTTTATATATTGAATGGGAGTTCGACATAAAAAATATATTTGCTTCCCATAATTTCAATGAACATAAAAAGGTTAAGGTTGCGGTTGGTTCTTTCACTGGTTATGCTTTGGTTTGGTGGAGTGAATATTGTCGGTTACACCCTGATTATATACCTACTACTTGGGATGATTTGAAACTTGCCATGCGACATACTTTCGTCCCTGCTTATTATACTCGTGACATGATTAAGAAGTTGCAACACTTAAAACAAGGTAGTGAAACTGTAACAAAATATTATGATGATTTACAAACTACCTTGTCGCATTCCTCTTTAGAAGAAAGTGAAAATGATTTTATGGATAGATTTTGGGAAGGATTAAACCGTGATATTCAAGAGATACTAATTGATGAAGAGTGTTATCCTATGGACCATTTGTTTCATCTTGCTTGCAAAGCTGAACATGAAATAAAACGACGTGTTGGCCACGAGGAGAACAAGCGCACGGTGCACATTCCAAGAGTTGATATGATTGTTCCTTCAACTACTAGGCATACTATGACAACCACATCCGTTGTTGTCAGGACTACATCACCTCCACCATGTGACACATCGCCCCTGAGAGTGGCTACATCATCTGAGTTGATCATAAGAGGTAATGACAAAGATACTGATCTTCCATCTCTACATGAGAATGATGAATGCCTTATCAATTTGAATGCACCATCTGATGAGCTACCCACTACTTTGATCACACCACCTATTTTAGAGGACTACGTTGATAATTTGACTTTGCCATGTGATCAAACAACTGAAATACCAACAATTTTGAGTACACCCATTGAATTAACTATTGATGCAAAAGAACCAATGTTTAATCATTTTGATATGACCTCTAATCTTGGTGATGATTCTGTGTTGAATGACTTATTGCATGTTTGCTTATTTAAGCATGTTGTAGCATGTAAATTTGATGCAAGTAAGGTTTATTCACTAAAATTGGGATGGTTTAATGATGAACATTGTCAATCTTTTGAAATGAATAAGAGCTTCACTTATATGTGCAAACTGAGTTGCAATATTTTCATGCCTTCTACTTCTTTTGCTAATTTTTTGGTTTAGATTTTATGAACTATGCAAGTTACTCATCTATTCATGTGTCATATATGCAAAAATCAAGGGAAGTAAAAATGCATGACATATACATATACAACATGTACACCTTGTCTCTTTTGTTAGCCACATTTCAGATTAAGCAACGCCGAGGACGGTTTTATTTTCAAGAAGGGGAGGATGATGAGGACATGACTACCTTGGATATGACCAAAAATATTGCATATATGCATATTTGTCAGGTGATTTCTAGTGCAAACTATTCAATAATCTATTTATGTTATCCAGAACAAAAATACTTCACACACTTTTGTGTTTTGTCTAATTGCAGGTGTATGGGACATTTGTACAATCCACATATGAAGATAAGGAAGAAAGAGATGTTTATTTGCTGTCCAAAAAGTTCTCTCACGTCACTTTTGGCCCAAGAGAAGATAGAGTCCAAGTCTCTCACGTTCTGGATTCAGATTCGGACTGCATAGACATACCTGACTCAAAACGCACACAAGTTTTTCATACGGACTCCGAATTGGGTGATTCTTTTTTTGTTGGAAACTAGATTTCATGCACTTTCCAACCCAATTGGAGTCACCTTCAAATTCGTCCGGAGCATTGAGTTGTGGACGAAACAATCTAATGCTGCAGCAGAATCCGAGTCAAACTACAAGTCCAAAGGTATTACATCACCTCCACTTGGGCCCATTGGCCTTGTACGACCTAGATTTAGTTTTAGGCTGCCTTGGGACGTCCTCCCACCTCCTTGGCCGCCACCCCTTGCTCCTATATAAGTAGATCCATCTAGTAGCTTTTCCTTGGGATTTGTTTAGTTAAAAGTTAGCCATTGCAACTTCGTGTACTTCGTTTGTGTCCAACGACCAGACCAAGACCACTTCCGGATCCCCACCATTATCAATACTTCATATATATTTGCAATATTCAGATTTCTTTATCATATTCTTGCTCGTTCTTCGATTGCTTGCAGGAATAGACCTTCGTGGTCAGGCTGACCGTGCTTCCAGCATCGTTAGTAACCTCAGGAGATTCGTTTAGCGATTGCTAAGGCGCAACGTCGTGCACGTTTGTAGTCGGATCGTCAAAGTCGTCTCTACCAAATCGATAGTTATCATCTCATCGAAAGATCGGGACCCTCGCCTCTATTACAAGAAAAGATACTCGGTCGGTGCAAAAGGTGCACTTCCCAAGGTTACCAAACAAACGTGCATCACGTAGAGCAATAAAAACAGCACGTAAATGTTCCAAATGTTCTTCCAAAGATCTGCTATAAATCAATATGTCATCAAAGTAAACTACCACAAATCGTCCAATGAAAGCACGTAAAACCTTGTTCATTAATCTCATGAAAGTACTAGGTGCATTAGTTAACCCAAAAGGCATGACTAACCACTCATATAATCCAAACTTAGTTTTAAATGCTGTTTTCCATTCATCTCCCAATTTCATACGAATTTGATGGTAGCCACTACGCAAATCAACTTTGGAGAATATTGTAGAGCCACTCAATTCATCAAGCATATCATCTAGCCTAGGAATAGGATGACGATAACGAATAGTAATATTATTAATGCCTCTACAATCAACACACATACGTGATGTACCATCCTTTTTCGGCACTAGAATAATAGGAACAACACAAGGACTAAGGGATTCGCGTATATAACCTTTGTCGAGAAGCTCTTGTACTTGACGCATAATCTCCTTCGTCTCCTCTGGATTGGTACGGTATGGTGCACGGTTTGGCAGTGAAGCACCGGGAATTAAGTCAATCTGATGCTCAATCCCTCGAATAGGCGGTAATCCCGGTGGCACGTCTTGTGGAAAAACGTCAGCGAACTCCTGCAAAATGTTAGTGACAGCAGGAGGCAAAGAGGAAGGCACATCCTCGAATGAAAATAATGCTTCTTTGCACACAAAAGCATAGCAAACAGATTTGCTGAAATCTAGCTCATCAATATCAGATTTGGTGGCAAATAAACATGCACTTTTCAATTTAAGTTCAGAAGCAACACTAGATGGTTTATTATTAGGCTTCATTTGTTGCTCAAATTCTTTTGCCACAATCTGATTTTCACTCTTATTCTTCTCCTGTTGTGCTTTATTAGCTCTATTAATATCATCTTTCAAAATGGAATCAGGAGTCATAGGAAGCAAAGTAATATTTTTATCCTTATGAACAAGAGTATAGTGATTGTTTCTACCATGGTGTACAGAATTTTTATCAAATTGCCATGGTCTACCAAGTAATAAGGAACATGCTTGCATAGGTACCACATCACAATCAACATAATCAGCATATGTAGAGATACTAAAATGCACACGAACAGTACGTGTTACCTTAACCTTGCCGCTGTTGTTGAACCATTGGATGTAGTAAGGATGTGGGTGTGGTCTTGTGGTGAGAGAAAGCTTCTCCACCATCTCCATGCTAGCCAAGTTGTTGCAGCTCCCTCCGTCTATTATGACGCGCACAGAACGTTCCTTCACAACTCCCTTGGTATGGAACAAATTGTGCCTCTGATTTTGCTCAGCTTGTGTGACCTGCACACTCAAAACACGTTGAGCAACTAAACATTCATACCTGTCAGCGTCTTCAGGAGCCATGTATTGCGTCTCATGATCAGAATCATCTCCACCATGTTCTTCACGTGTAATAAGAGCCAATGTCTCCTCATCATAGTCACTAGCGGACTCATATCCACCATCCGCGGTAGCAATCATCACACGCGGAGATTTTCATTCCCTCGCATAATGACCTCCTCCCTTACAACAACGACAAATAATATCACTTGTGTGCCTTGTTGATGAAATGGAAGAAGAAGAACGCTGTGCAGGCCCCGCAGGTGCGCTCTTGGCAGATAACGGCTGGAGGTGGCACCGGATGGAGGTGCTGGTGCAGTTGAAGTAGAAGATGCACGTGGTGTCCATGATGAAGGTCGGCCTGCAGAAAAGTTAGTTCGCCCCAATGCTTGTCGATCATGCACTTCACGTTCAGCTTTACAAGCAAGATGGAATAAACGAGTGATATTAGTATACTCCTTATAGTCTAGAATGGTCTGAATCTCTCTATTTAATCCACCCAGAAAATGTGCAAGCATAGCTTCATTCTCCTCAACAATACCACATCTAATCATGCCAGTTTGTAATTCCTGATAATATTCTTCTACAGAATTTTTCCCTTGTCTTAAACGCTGCAATTTTTGAAGCAATTCACGTTGATAATATGGTGGAACCCAACGCGTACGCATAGCAGTTTTCAAAGCAGCCCAAGTAGTTGGAATAGGATATAATCTACAATGTTCAGACCACCATACACATGCAAAACTAGTGAAAGCACAAACAGCAGCAGCAACTCGTCTCTCCTCAGGATATTGTAAACATGTAAATCGTTGTTCAGTTTCTAACTCCCAAGTAAGATATATATCAGGAACATATCTACCCTCAAATGGTGGAATATTCAATTTCAGTTTAGGAATATGGACATCATCTCGTACCTGAGGTGGAGGTGCAGGCCTACCATTACGAATATATACCTGAGGTCGACCTGCTGGTGGTGGTGCTGGTGGCTGCTCGTAGATCTGATTTTGATCAACCTCATCCTCATAATCGCCCGCATACTCATCATCCTCCTAGGTACCAGCAGCAGCAGTAGCAGGAGCCAAAGAAGCACCAACAGCAGTAGCAGCGGCACCAAAATTTTGTCCTGGCTCAATAGGAACACGCTGTGCTCGTCCATACTGATTCGGAAGGGGGCGTAGTTGTTGTTGTTGCAGAGGTGCGACAGGTGCAGCTGGTGGTGGAAGACGCGCAAGCAGTTCATTAAATATGTTATCGAGCTTTGTTTCGAACGTCTTCTCAAGGCCAGTGCTCTACTCCATGGCCTCTTCAAAATTGTTCAGCACATCTTGTACCTGTTCAGTCATCATTTGCTGAAACTTATCATGAAGCTCCTTGTTCGATAAGTTCTCCCAGTCAATCTCGTCGGCTTATGATCCTGGCATGGTTAGCAGCAATAGAAACACACAAGAATATGATCCTACAGACTACTAAGAAGTGGTGGTGGTGTATCACAAATCCGTCAAGCAAATCTCAAATTCTTACCAGTTCTTACCCAGTAGCAGGCGGTGATCGGCAACCGTTGTAGTCAAAAACTCTCAAAGCTTGGATAGAGCGATTACCAGGGAGAGTCAAACACACGACGTAGATGTATGTGGAGCTGGGAAGGCTTATAGTATGGTAGCAAAAAGGGTCAGCAATAATCAATTCAGAGATGCAAAGTTGAATAAATGCTCAACGACGGTACAGTGCTGGTCCTAGGCTAGACTGTGCTAGAGACACGAGCCTAGAACACCAACAAAATCACGGCGCGGCACGTAAACAAGGGAAAAGCACACTCTGAATTTTTTTTTCTCTTTTTTTTTGCGCTCTTTTTTTGCGCAGCTTTTTTTTTTGCGAAAAATCACTATAATGGCGAGTGTCTCAAAACTCTTCCTAGGTCAAACTCACACGATGGGCACGAATTTTTTTTTTCGACCAAATTTTTTTTTTCGACTGCCCGGACCCAAAAACTGGAAACGGGTCAAAAAAAACTTCCTATAATGGCACCTGTCTCAAAACACTCAGAAACACCTAAAAATAGGATAGGCAGAAATTTTTTCGAAAAATGCGTTTTCGAAAAATTTTGGGCCTAAACGGAGCGTGGTATATGACAGCGGTGGTGTGATAGAGGCAAAGGTGTCCCGTCTTTCGATGAGATGATGGATATCGCTTTGGTGGAAGTCGACTTTGACGATCCGACTACGAACGTGCGAGGACGTCGCGCCTTAGCAATCGCTAAACCAACTCCGAGAGGTTATTGACCACGCCGGAGCACGATCAACCTGACCACGAGGGTCTGTTTCCTGCGAGCAAACGAAGAACAAGCAAGAAACTAAGATTGCAATCTGGATATTGCGAATATAAGATGAAAGCTTTATTGATCAAGGTGGGGTTCTGTGACGCCTTTGTCTGGTCGTTGAACACAAACGAAGTACGCGAAGTTGCAGCTATGGCGAACTTTTAATCTAAACAAAACCCAAAGTCTAAACGATGCCCTAAGGGCTGTATATATGGAGGAAGAGGGGGGAATTTCGTGGCCCCTGATGGAGGGGTCCGAAATCAACCCTATCTCTTGTTTCCCCACACATACGGACTCTAAAAATAGCCTATACTTATGTATTTCGAAATTACATGGGCCTGGCCCAATAATAAGGTGACGCAGCACCTAAAATAGCCTCGGGACGAAATTTATGAAGTGGCATCTTGTATATTTCGTCCAAGGCTTCATGCACCCATTATGGTGGCTTCAAAGTCCTGAAATCATCACTTGTAACTCCGTTCTTGTTCCCCTTGTGCATGCCATCATCTCCATGCTTGTTCTTGCTCCAATGTTCATCCTTCTCCAAGCTAGACCCTTCATTTGTAAGCAAAACAAATGTATCCAATTTAGGCAGCATCATATTCTCATGAACATTAGAATCATTACCAAGAAACGAAAGTACCTGGTAATTTAGTTGGCGTGCACGACCTCTAGTAATTGGTCCAGTATGTATAGCAGCAGGGGCTGTGGGTGTAACAATTGTATTGATGTCCTCATCACACTCAATTCATCAAGCATATCATCTAGCCTAGGAATAGGATGACAATAATGAATAGTAATATTATTAATGCCTCTACAATCAACACACATACGTGATGTACCATCCTTTTTCGGCACTAGAATAATAGGAACAGCACAAGGACTAAGGAATTCGCGTATATAACCTTTGTCGAGAAGCCCTTGTACTTGACGCATAATCTCCTTCGTCTCCTCTGGATTGGTACGGTATGGTGCACGGTTTGGCAGTGAAGCACCGGGAATTAAGTCAATCTGATGCTCAATCCCTCGAATAGGCGGTAATCCCGGTGGCACGTCTTGTGGAAAAACGTCAGCGAACTCCTACAAAATGTTAGTGACAGCAGGAGGCAAAGAGGAAGGCACGTCCTCGAATGAAAATAATGCCTCTTTGCACACAAAAGCATAGCAAACAGATTTGCTGAAATCTAGCTCATCAATATCAGATTTGGTGGCAAACAAACATGCACTTTTCAATTTAACTTCAGAAGCAACACTAGATGGTTTATTATTAGGCTTCATTTGTTGCTCAAATTCTTTTGCCACAATCTGATTTTCACTCTTATTCTTCTCCTGTTGTGCTTTATTAGCTCTATTAATATCATCTTTCAAAATGGAATCAGGAGTCATAGGAAGCAAAGTAATATTTTTATCCTTATGAACAAGAGTATAGTGATTGTTTCTACCATGGTGTACAGAATTTTTATCAAATTGCCATGGTCTACCAAGTAATAAGGAACATGCTTGCATAGGTACCACATCACAATCAACATAATCAGCATATGTAGAGATACTAAAATGCACACGAACAGTACGTGTTACCTTAACCTTGCCGCTGTTGTTGAACCATTGGATGTAGTAAGGATGTGGGTGTGGTCTTGTGGTGAGAGAAAGCTTCTCCACCATCTCCATGCTAGCCAAGTTGTTGCAGCTCCCTCCGTCTATTATGACGCGCACAGAACGTTCCTTCACAACTCCCTTGGTATGGAACAAATTGTGCCTCTGATTTTGCTCAGCTTGTGTGACCTGCACACTCAAAACACGTTGAGCAACTAAACATTCATACCTGTCAGCGTCTTCAGGAGCCATGTATTGCGTCTCATGATCAGAATCATCTCCACCATGTTCTTCACGTGTAATAAGAGCCAATGTCTCCTCATCATAGTCACTAGCGGACTCATATCCACCATCCGCGGTAGCAATCATCACACGCGGAGATTTTCATTCCCTCGCATAATGACCTCCTCCCTTACAACAACGACAAATAATATCACTTGTGTGCCTTGTTGATGAAATGGAAGAAGAAGAACGCTGTGCAGGCCCCGCAGGTGCGCTCTTGGCAGATAACGGCTGGAGGTGGCACCGGATGGAGGTGCTGGTGCAGTTGAAGTAGAAGATGCACGTGGTGTCCATGATGAAGGTCGGCCTGCAGAAAAGTTAGTTCGCCCCAATGCTTGTCGATCATGCACTTCACGTTCAGCTTTACAAGCAAGATGGAATAAACGAGTGATATTAGTATACTCCTTATAGTCTAGAATGGTCTGAATCTCTCTATTTAATCCACCCAGAAAATGTGCAAGCATAGCTTCATTCTCCTCAACAATACCACATCTAATCATGCCAGTTTGTAATTCCTGATAATATTCTTCTACAGAATTTTTCCCTTGTCTTAAACGCTGCAATTTTTGAAGCAATTCACGTTGATAATATGGTGGAACCCAACGCGTACGCATAGCAGTTTTCAAAGCAGCCCAAGTAGTTGGAATAGGATATAATCTACAATGTTCAGACCACCATACACATGCAAAACTAGTGAAAGCACAAACAGCAGCAGCAACTCGTCTCTCCTCAGGATATTGTAAACATGTAAATCGTTGTTCAGTTTCTAACTCCCAAGTAAGATATATATCAGGAACATATCTACCCTCAAACGGTGGAATATTCAATTTCAGTTTAGGAATATGGACATCATCTCGTACCTGAGGTGGTGGTGCAGGCCTACCATTACGAATATATACCTGAGGTCGACCTGCTGGTGGTGGTACAGGTGGCTGCACGTAGTGTTGATTTTGATCAACCTCATCCTCATAATCTCCCACATAATCATCCTCCTCCGCATCAGCAGCAGGAGCCACAGAAGTATCAACAGCAGCACCAACAGTTTGGCCAAACGCAAGAGGAACACGGCTTGCTCGGCGGAGGTCTGCTTCGCGACGTGGAGGTAGTCGTTGTTGTTGTTGTTGGAGAGGTGCGTTAGGTGCAGCGGGTGGTGGTGGTGGAAGACACGCGAGCAATTCATTAAACTTGTTATCGAGCTTTGTTTCGAACGTCTTCTCAAGGCCAGTGATCTTCTCCATGGCCTCTTCAAAATTGTTCAGCACATCTTACACCTGTTCAGTCATCATTTGCTGAAACTTATCATGAAGCTCCTTGTTCGATAAATTCTCCCAGTGATAGAGGCAAAGGTGTCCCGTCTTTCGATGAGATGATGGATATCGCTTTGGTGGAAGTCGACTTTGACGATCCGACTACGAACGTGCGAGGACGTCGCGCCTTAGCAATCGCTAAACCAACTCCGAGAGGTTATTGACCACGCCGGAGCACGATCAACCTGACCACGAGGGTCTGTTTCCTGCGAGCAAACGAAGAACAAGCAAGAAACTGAGATTGCAATCTAGATATTGCGAATATAAGATGAAAGCTTTATTGATCAAGGTGGGGTTCTGTGACGCCTTTGTCTGGTCGTTGAACACAAACGAAGTACGCGAAGTTGCAGCTATGGCGAACTTTTTAATCTAAACAAAACCCAAAGTCTAAACGATGCCCTAAGGGCTGTATATATGGAGGAAGAGGGGGGAATTTCGTGGCCCTTGGTGGAGGGGTCCGAAATCAACCCTATCTCTTGTTTCCCCACACATACGGACTCTAAAAATAGCCTATACTTATGTATTTCGAAATTACATGGGCCTGGCCCAATAATAAGGTGACGCAGCACCTAAAATAGCCTCGGGACGAAATTTATGAAGTGGCATCTTGTATATTTCGTCCAAGGCTTCATGCACCCATTATGGTGGCTTCAAAGTCCTGAAATCATCACTTGTAACTCCGTTCTTGTTCCCCTTGCGCATGCCATCATCTCCATGCTTGTTCTTGCTCCAATGTTCATCCTTCTCCAAGCTAGGCCCTTCATTTGTAAGCAAAACAAATGTATCCAATTTAGGCAACATCATATTCTCATGAACATTAGAATCATTACCAAGAAACGCAAGTACCTGGTAATTTAGTTGGCGTGCACGAGCTCTAGTAATTGGTCCAGTATGTATAGCAGCAGGGGCTGTGGGTGTAACAATTGTATTGATGTCCTCATCACAATATGCAAATTTGAGGATGGCTCAAAAGGAAGGAGTTCACCGTTAGGAGATTCTCGCAAATGTTGGTGTTGCACATCGTGTATGCCTTCACATGACCAAATTGTGTCATGACGGTATCGCCTTGTGAATTCTTCAACATGAAAGAACATGAAAAACACTCGGAAAAACAAATGAGGTTAGCGGAGATGCAAAACCTATCATTTGTATTGTAAAATACCCAACAAGTGTATGCATCATGCTCATCATAAGAAAGGACAAGCGAGCATTTCATAGTGATGCGGAGCATCCCAAGATCATCCCCATGGACCTACCATCGTCTCATCAAGTGCCTAGTGGACCCATGACTCGATCACGTGCAAGAGCTCTCGAGACCGAGGTGACATCTCTCCTCTCACAATTCCACTTCGATGACCATGAGACATGGCCACTACCTCAAACTGAGACATTGTGCATACTCAGGTATCAAGGAGTTAACCATGGAGACGCCAAGGAGCGAGGAGAATCCGAAGAGGAAGATGGACGTGAAGACGGAGAAGAAAAAAGGGCTAAGTCAGCAGAAGCCCGGACGATCTGGACCACCGTCCGGACGGTTCGGCCTCAGCCCGGATGATCCGAACCCCCGCCCAGACGATCCAGATAATGTGCCCAGCGACACCCGAGACGACATCTTGGAGATGGGTCATCCGGACCCAGGCCCGGATCATCCGGCCATGCCCGGACGTCCGGACCATGTCCTGGACATCCCGCCCTCCCGCAGCTGCTACAACCTAGTTGGATCATCCGGACGCCAACCCGGATCATCCGGAACCCCGGAGCCTGGATCATCCGGACCAACTCCCGGATCATCCGGCCACCGCATGTGTGCGTGACTTGGGCCGAGTCTCGTGTACCCGTTTCGTCCCCCACTTACCCTTTTGCCCCATGGGCCATAAATAGACATTCTACTCCTCATTTTTAGGGTTAGCAAATGTTTAGCTCATGTTTGTGAGAGAGCTTTGCTCATCCACTTGGTAGACTTCTCTACGAAGATTCGAGCCTCCACGGGAGAAGATCCCCCAAGCGGATTCAAAACCCCCTTTAGGGAAGTACTCAAGACCTGCTCACGGAGAAGATCGGCTACCCTTGTATCGTCCCTAGTTGTCCGTGGATCGTGTATCTTTCCTTATGTACTCGAGGATCTAGCCCATGTGTGAGTTATTCGTGTCGGTTTAGTGATTCCTCTCATGTTTCTTTTTGTGTTTTCTCTCCGTTCTTCCCCGTGTTCTTCATGATTTCCGTGGGATTTGCTCCTTTCGTGAAACATCGGGCGATTAGGGTCTCTACCCTACATCATCTTGGTATCATGAGCAAGGTTGATCACGATTTCGGAGCCTCCCCTCTTCGTTTTCTAGCTTGATTTTGTTGTTTTTCGTCCTAATCCGAATATACCCACAAAAATAGCCCCAAAAAATTTTCTTGTGATTTGTGAGTTTTGATGATGTTTTGTTGGTTTTGATCCGTGAGTTTGTTGTGTTGCAAGTGGATCTAGCCTTCCCCCACCATCTTCACCTAGAAATCCCTCCAAAATCCGCGAAATCCCCGAATTTGTGGCCGTTTTCGAGTTCATCCCGAGCCCACCCTGAGCGCGTTTGACCCGCCCGGATCATCCGGCTCCTGGCCGGATCATCCGGCTTCCTCTGACCAAACTGCATTTCCTGCAGTTTTTTTAACCACCGCCGCCTACGCCTCCGCATACCCACTTCGACCACCACCCCCTAACTTCCGCAAACCCCTACGCAAACCTTTCCAATATCCCAACCCACACCACCACTTGACCGCTACCTACTCCGACGCTTTTTATCGCACTTGGTTTTGAGAATTTGAGTTGTGGCTCACCGTTTCCTTTCGTGTTTCGGCTACCTAGGGACGGTTCGACATCAACATCTCCACCGCTCATTTTCACCAAGGACTACTACGAACGACTACACACTTGTGGTATCAATTTTCCATTGGTATCATCTTGGTATTGTGATATCACCATACTCTTTTCCATTTGGATTGATAACCCCATAGCCTTACTTTTGCGTAGCTTACCCATCGAGACTAGCATTTGAGTATTGTCGGCAACGTGACTTGTGCACATTAGTGATCATACATCCCATAGCATACATACTATCATCGTGTTGCATCTCTTGGAATCATCTCTTGTGTCACAAAGTTGTCATCGCATACACAATTGCTATCTTGGTCCGTGAAGCATCGCATGAGAAAAGAGCTCAAACATCAAAGAGCCAAACAAGCTTTTAAGCAAAGAGAAAAGATAAGCAAAGATCTTATAAGCAAGAACCATAGCATCATATAACTTTAAGATTGTCATACTCGATCATCTTGGATCATATCTCTGGAACCTCATACTTGGGATAGAAGTCGTTGCATTTTTGCTTAGTAGGTTGTGCACAAGTTCGTATCCGCCTATTGTGCAATCGTGCTAGCGTCTCTCTAGTGTTGTGCAACAAGAGCATTTTCGTGGATTCCACATTTTGGCTCACCCTTGGTTGCACGACCCCATTTATCTTTCCGTGTGTCGTGTTTCTGTGTACCACATCTTGCTATTGGTCTACTTGTTGCATTTACAAGTCGTGAATCTTCTCCAAACATTATTGAATCTTACTTACACATTCACATCAAAAATTGTGCCACCATCCTAACCAAGCTCCACCATAAGATTTTACTTGTGTAGGTGTGAGAAACCGACAAGAATTCGTACCAATTGGGCTATTCCCTTGTCCTACATTGGAGTGATCATCAATCCACTTTCAACTTCGGTCAAGGTACATTTGGTATTAGTTCTTCTCTTTCTACCACTCACATTTGTCTTGGAATGATGGATAGGCCAAGTACATCTACCAACCCACTCTTCACGGAGCAAGACGATGACATGAACTCCTTCGTCACCAAAAGCCACCTCTTTGGTGCACAACGTGCTTTGCATCAAGAACAACAAGCCATGAGTGACCACATTGACAACCTCGCCACCGACTTGCGACTCTCCGAGCAACGTACAAGGGACTACTTCGACCACAAGCTCGACGATCACAAGCAAGAGAATGACGCAAGGATGGATGAGATTCACGCTTTGTTGCTCAACCGCTCTTCTTCCACTTCAAGAAGGAGCCGTTCAAGTCGCCACTCCGACTTTACCCTCTCCGGCTCAAGTATACCGTCATCGAACACTCTTCGACATGCCGCACACAACGAGCATCAAGCAAGCCTCAATCCTCTACGCGACACTGACTCGCAAGAGCACCGACGACGTCAAACCCAAGAAGCCTTTGCGCTAGCACGAGAACGGCAACGACAAAGCCAACATGAAGAGGAAGAACACGCGCGTCTACACCAAAATGCACAAGATGCTGAGGCACAACGCGAAGAAGAACAACTATGTGACGCTCAAGCACTTGAGGCACAACGAGCTCTACGCGATTCAAGTCGAGCCATAGCCGACCGAGGCCGACAAGCTCGTGACCATGCCGAAGCACTTCACGAAGAAGTCCGCGAGAGGATTTATCAAGCTCGCGTACACCGTCAAGTCCCTCCTCGAGCTCGAGAAGCTCCTCCACAAGATCGCCAAGACCATCAAGTTCATCGAGAGCATGAAGACAATGGGAATCCTCCACGACAAGTGCAACACGAGGTTGACAACCCTCCGCGCCAAGAGCACCACACGTTGAACAATCATCTACAACATGGGCGTCACCATCCCCGACCCCAACACAATGAAGAGCAACACTATGGCAAGCTCAAGTTCACCATGCCCAAATTCAGCCGAAGCAACGATACTGAAGAGTACCTTTCATGCGCATTGAAAGTTGACAAGATCTTCCATTTGCACAATTATGAAGAAGAGAAGAAGATCGCCATGGCATCCCTTGAGTTCCAAGACTATGTGCTCATTTGGTGGGAGCAAGTCATTGAGCGCCGCGCGACAAGAGGTGAACCACCCATCACTACATGGGCGCAAATGAAGGATGTCATGAGAGCACGCTTCGTACCTACGTACTACAACCGCGACCTCTTCAAGAAACTTCAACAACTCAAGCAAGGAACCAAGAGCGTTGAAGAATAGTACAAGGAGATGGAGATTGCAATGATAAGAGCCAATGTCATGGAAGATGATGAGCAAACAATGGCACGCTTCTTGAATGGACTCAATCATCCCATCAAGAAGATCGCCAACTTCCAACCATACTCAAATCTCATCGAGCTAGTGCACCAAGCTACCAAAGCGAAACGCCAAGTGCAAGGTGATTTCAAGTATGCCAAGTTCTCATCCAAGTCCTATGGCTTCATCAACAACCAAGCTTCAACGACTCCAACACCAACTACAAACCCTTCTTCTACCAACATCGACAAATCGACTTCCAAGAAAGTTTCGTCAAATACAAGCCATCCTACTACGAGCAACTTCAAGCTGCGAGCTTCATCATCATCAACCCCAACCGATGAGACCGTCAAGACGATTTCCTTCAAGTGTTTCACTTGCGGAGGCCGAGGCAACAAGTCCTATGAGTGCACCAACAAGCGAACCATGGTCTTCAACGACGATGGCACTTATGACTCGATGAATGAAGGAGAAATGGAAGCCCTTGAGCAAGTCGCCATGCATCGCCAAGTGAACAATGAAAAAGAACAAGTCTTTTGCGATGAAGACTCAAGTCCCGCACTTGTTGTCTCCAAAGTCTTGACCCTCCAACATCACCAAGAAGAAGACCAAAGATGCAACATATTCCACACCAAGGCCGGCATCAATGGACGATCCGTCAAGGTCATCATCGATGGAGGAAGTTATCATAATCTCGCAAGTGAAGAACTTTGCTCCAAGCTCCAATTTCCCATGATGAAGCATCCACATCCATACAAAGTGCAATGGCTTAGTGATTCCGGCACCATCCAAATCGAGCACCGAGTACAAGTCTCCTTCAAAATCGGTGCCTACGAAGACACCTTGGAGTGTGACGTCGTTCCAATGTCCGTTTGTCATCTTCTCCTTGGACGGCCATGGCAATTCGATAGAGGAGTCGTCCACAATGGGCGTACAAATCACTATAGCTTCAAGATGAAAGGAAAGGAGTTTGTGCTACGTCCCATGTCCCCAAGTCAAGTGATCGCCGACAAGCAAGACACCCATCATGGAGAGAATAATGAGAGAGCGAGCCACCAAAAAGAGAGTGAGCGCCACAAGCCCAAATTGAGCGCCTCCATGATGAGCGACAAGAAAAACATAGTTCTCTTTGCCACCAAATGTGAGATAAGGGAAGTGTGTGAGAACCCATCGAGTGTCCTACACTATGTCCTATTGTGCAAGGACAAGGCACCACAAACTAACACCTCTCACAGTCTACCCTTGGTGTTATCTTCTTTATTGCAGGAATTCCAAGATGTTTTCCCCGATGAGCTACCTCCGGGACTACCTCCACTACGAGGCATTGAGCACCGCATTGAGCTCATCCGCGGAGCACCGCTTCCAAACAAAGCTCCCTACCGCGTCAACCCCGAAGAAACCAAACAAATACAAAGCAAGTAAAGCATCTCATAGACCATGGACATGTGCGTGAAAGTTTGAGCCCTTGTGCCGTACCAGTCATTCTTGTGCCAAAACATGACGGTAGCTTTCACATGTGCTCCGATTGTAGACCTATCAATGCTATCACCATTCGCTATAGATATCCCATTCCATGCCTAGATGATATGCTAGATGAACTTAGTGGTGCCACTATATTTTCCAAAATTGATCTTAAGAGTGGTTACTATCAAATCCGCATACAAGAAGGTGATGAATGGAAAACCGCCTTCAAAACCAAGTTTGGTTTGTATGAGTGGTTAGTCATGCCTATGGGTCTCTCGGAAGCACCGGGCACTTTTATGCGCCTTATGAATCATGTCTTTCGCCCTTACATTGATATATTTGTCGTGGTTTACTTCGATGACATTCTTGTGTTTAGCAAATCTATCAAAGAGCATGTCACCCATGTCCGCACTGTTTTGCAAACTCTTAGAAAAGAGCGCCTCTATGCTAATATGGAGAAATGCCTTTTTGGTGTTGATAAGCTCGTCTTCTTGGGTTTTGTTGTTTCTTCTAAGGGTGTTCATGTTGATGAGTCCAAGATCAATGCTATTAGGACTTGGCCGCAACCAACAAACTTGCATCAAGTGCGTAGTTTCCTTGGCCTTGCGGGTTTTTGTCATCGCTTTGTGAAGGATTTTAGCACCATTGCTTCGCCTTTGCATGCTTTGAGCAAGAAGAATGCGCCTTTCGTTTGGGGACCATCCCAAGATACCGCTTTCAATGAGATTAATGATAGAGGCAAAGGTGTCCCGTCTTTCGATGAGATGGTGGATTTCGCTTTGGTGGAAGTCGACTTTGACGATTCGACTACGAACGTGCGAGGACGTCGCGCCTTAGCAATCGCTAAACCAACTCCGAGAGGTTATTGACCACGCCGGGGCACGATCAACCTGACCACGAGGGTCTGTTTCCTGCGAGCAAACGAAGAACAAGCAAGAAACTAAGATTGCAATCTGGATATTGCGAATATAAGATGAAAGCTTTATTGATCAAGGTGGGGTTCTGTGACGCCTTTGTCTGGTCGTTGAACACAAACGAAGTACGCGAAGTTGCAGCTATGGCGAACTTTTAATCTAAACAAAACCCAAAGTCTAAACGATGCGCTAAGGGCTGTATATATGGAGGAAGAGGGGGGGAATTTCGTGGCCCTTGGTGGAGGGGTCCGAAATCAACCCTATCTCTTGTTTCCCCACACATACGGACTCTAAAAATAGCCTATACTTATGTATTTCGAAATTACATGGGCCTGGCCCAATAATAAGGTGACGCAGCACCTAAAATAGCCTCGGGACGAAATTTATGAAGTGGCATCTTGTATATTTCGTCCAAGGCTTCATGCACCCATTATGGTGGCTTCAAAGTCCTGAAATCATCACTTGTAACTCCGTTCTTGTTTCCCTTGCGCATGCCATCATCTCCATGCTTGTTCTTGCTCCAATGTTCATCCTTCTCCAAGCTAGGCCCTTCATTTGTAAGCAAAACAAATGTATCCAATTTAGGCAGCACCATATTCTCATGAACATTAGAATCATTACCAAGAAACGAAAGTACCTGGTAATTTAGTTGGCGTGCACGAGCTCTAGTAATTGGTCCAGTATGTATAGCAGCAGGGGTTGTGGGTGTAACAATTGTATTGATGTCCTCATCATCCTCCCCTTCTTGAAATGAAGTCGTCCTCGACGGAAGTTCATCTTCCTCACCCAAATAAGGCTTCAAATCTGCAATGTTAAAAGTGGGACTAACCCCAAAATCTGCAGGCAGCTCAAGTTTATATGCATTATCATTTATTTTCTCTAACACCTTAAAGGGACCATCAGCACGTGGCATTAACTTTGATTTGCGCAAATCAGGAAATCTATCCTTACGCAAATGTAACCAAACAAGATCTCCAGGTGCAAACACAACATGTTTTC
Organism: Triticum aestivum; assembly: GCF_018294505.1. Lineage (NCBI taxonomy): Eukaryota > Viridiplantae > Streptophyta > Magnoliopsida > Poales > Poaceae > Triticum > Triticum aestivum. Next base: position 252,797,048 of record NC_057806.1, on the reverse strand, counting down.
TACCCTTATCTCCAGCAAGTTTATATTTAGCATTCATGCGCTCAATGTTTTCCTTAGTTAACTCATGCATTTTTAAAATCAATTCTGCACGTTGTTTAGCATCAAAATTAACCTTCTCCGAAGATGGAAGAGGCAACAAATCAATAGGTGCACGAGGTAGGAAACCATACACAACTTCAAAAGGGCACATCTTAGTAGTAGAATGCAATGAACGATTATAAGAAAATTCAATATGAGGCAAGCATTCCTCCCACATTTTCTTATTATTCTTCAAAACAGCCCTAAGCATAGTAGACAACGTTCTATTGACTACTTCAGTTTGTCCATCAGTTTGGGGGTGACAAGTAGTACTAAAAAGCAGTTTAGTCCCCAACTTAGCCCATAAACATCTCCAAAAGTGGCTAAGAAATTTAGTATCACGATCTGAAACAATAGTATTTGGCACACCATGCAAGCGAATAATTTCACGAAAGAACAAATCAGCAACATTAACAGCATCATCGCTTTTATGACATGGTATAAAGTGTGCCATTTTCGAGAATCTATCCACGACAACAAATATGCTATCCCTCCCCTTCTTTGTTCGAGGTAAACCTAAAACAAAGTCCATAGATATATCCTCCCAAGGACCACTAGGTACAGGCAAAGGCATATATAAACCATGAGGATTGAGGCGTGACTTAGCTTTTTGACATGTAGTGCAGCGAGCAATAAAACGCTCAACATCCCGTCTCATCTTTGGCCAAAAGAAATGTGTAGCAAGTACGTCCTCCGTCTTCTTCACGCCAAAGTGTCCCATTAATCCTCCTCCATGCGCCTCCTGCAACAACAAAAGACGAACGGAGCTAGCTGGAATGCATAGCTTGTTAGCACGAAACACAAATCCATCGTTAACAACAAACTTGTTCCACATTCTTCCTTCTTTACAATTATGCATTACATCTTTAAAATCAGCATCATGCACATATTGATCTTTGATGGTCTCCAAACCAAATATTTTGAAGTCAAGTTGTGAAAGCATAGTATAGCGACGAGACAAAGCATCAGCAATAACATTTTCTTTTCCCTTCTTGTGTTTAATGACATAAGGGAAAGTCTCAATGAATTCAACCCATTTAGCATGTCTACGATTCAGTTTAGCTTGACTTTTAATATGTTTCAATGATTCATGATCAGAATGTATAACAAATTCTTTGGGCCATAAATAATGTTGCCATGTTTCTAAAGTCCGAACAAGAGCATATAATTCTTTATCATAAGTAGAATAATTCAGACTAGGCCCACTCAATTTTTCAGAAAAGTATGCAACAGGTTTGCCATCTTGTAATAACACACCTCCTAATACAATTCCACTAGCATCACATTCAAGCTCAAAAGTCTTATTAAAATCAGGAAGTTGGAGTAAAGGAGCATGTGTCAACTTATCTTTCAATACCGTGAAGGCTTCTTCCTGTGCGGTACCACAAAGAAAAGGCACATCTTTCTTTGTAAGCTCATTGAGAGGTGGAGCAATGGTGCTGAAATCTCTCACAAAACGCCTATAGAATCCAGCGAGGCCAAGAAAACTCCTCACTTGTGTGACCGTTTTGGGCTGCGGCCAACTCTCAATAGCTTCAATCTTGACTTTATCAACTTCAATTCCCTGTGGAGTAACAACATAGCCAAGAAAAGATACTCGGTCGGTGCAAAAGGTGCACTTCCCAAGGTTACCAAACAAACGTGCATCACGTAGAGCAATAAAAACAGCACGTAAATGTTCCAAATGTTCCTCCAAAGATCTGCTATAAATCAATATGTCATCAAAGTAAACTACCACAAATCGTCCAATAAAAGCACGTAAAACTTCGTTCATTAATCTCATGAAAGTACTAGGTGCATTAGTTAACCCAAAAGGCATGACTAACCACTCATATAATCCAAACTTAGTTTTAAATGCTGTTTTCCATTCATCTCCCAATTTCATACGAATTTGATGGTAGCCACTACGCAAATCAACTTTGGAGAATATTGTAGAGCCACTCAATTCATCAAGCATATCATCTAGCCTAGGAATAGGATGACGATAACGAATAGTAATATTATTAATGCCTCTACAATCAACACACATACGTGATGTACCATCCTTTTTCGGCACTAGAATAATAGGAACAGCACAAGGACTAAGGGATTCGCGTATATAACCTTTGTCGAGAAGCTCTTGTACTTGACGCATAATCTCCTTCGTCTCCTCTGGATTGGTACGGTATGGTGCACGGTTTGGCAGTGAAGCACCGGGAATTAAGTCAATCTGATGCTCAATCCCTCGAATAGGCGGTAATCCCGGTGGCACGTCTTGTGGAAAAACGTCAGCAAACTCCTGCAAAATGTTATTGACAGCAGGAGGCAAAGAGGAAGGCACGTCCTCGAATGAAAATAATGCCTCTTTGCACACAAAAGCATAGCAAACAGATTTGCTGAAATCTAGCTCATCAATATCAGATTTGGTGGCAAATAAACATGCACTTTTCAATTTAATTTCAGAAGCAACACTAGATGGTTTATTATTAGGCTTCATTTGTTGCTCAAATTCTTTTGCCACAATCTGATTTTCACTCTTATTCTTCTCCTGTTGTGCTTTGTTAGCTCTATTAATATCATCTTTCAAAATGGAATCAGGAGTCATAGGAAGCAAAGTAATATTTTTATCCTTATGAACAAGAGTATAGTGATTGTTTCTACCATGGTGTACAGAATTTTTATCAAATTGCCATGGTCTACCAAGTAATAAGGAACATGCTTGCATAGGTACCACATCACAATCAACATAATCAGCATATGTAGAGATACTAAAATGCACACGAACAGTACGTGTTACCTTAACCTTGCCGCTGTTGTTGAACCATTGGATGTAGTAAGGATGTGGATGTGGTCTTGTGGTGAGAGAAAGCTTCTCCACCATATCCATGCTAGCCAAGTTGTTGCAGCTCCCTCCGTCTATGATGACGCGCACAGAATGTTCCTTCACAACTCCCTTGGTATGGAACAAATTGTGCCTCTGATTTTGCTCAGCTTGAGTGACCTGCACACTCAAAACACGTTGAGCAACTAAACATTCATACCTGTCAGCGTCTTCAGGAGCCATGTATTGCGTCTCATGATCAGAATCATCTCCACCATGTTCTTCACGTGTAATAAGAGCCAAAGTCTCCTCATCATAGTCACTAGCGGACTCATATCCACCATCCGCGGTAGCAATCATCACACGCGGAGATTTGCATTCTCTCGCATAATGACCTCCTCCCTTACAACGACGACAAATAATATCACTTGTGTGCCCTGTTGATGCCATGGAAGAAGAAGAACGCTGTGCAGGCCCCGCAGGTGCACTCTTGGCAGATAATGGTGGTTGTGCCTGTTTTCTTGTATCACGGCTGGAGGTGGCACCGGATGGAGGTGCTGGTGCAGTTGAAGTAGAAGATGCACGTGGTGTCCATGATGAAGGTCGGCCTGCAGAAAAGTTAGTTCGCCCCAATGCTTGTCGATCCTGCACTTCACGTTCAGCTTTACAAGCAAGATGGAATAAACGAGTGATATTAGTATACTCCTTATAGTTTAGAATGGTCTGAATCTCTCTATTTAATCCACCCAGAAAACGTGCAAGCATAGCTTCATTCTCCTCAACAATACCACATCTAATCATGCCAGTTTGTAATTCCTGATAATATTCTTCTACAGAATTTTTCCCTTGTCTTAAACGCTGCAATTTTTGAAGCAATTCACGTTGATAATATGGTGGAACCCAACGCGTACGCATAGCAGTCTTCAAAGCAGCCCAAGTAGTTGGAATAGGATATAATCTACAATGTTCAGACCACCATACACATGCAAAACTAGTGAAAGCACAAACGGCAGCAGCAACTCGTCTCTCCTCAGGATATTGTAAACATGTAAATCGTTGTTCAGTTTCTAACTCCCAAGTAAGATATATATCAGGAACATATCTACCCTCAAATGGTGGAATATTCAATTTCAGTTTAGGAATATGGACATCATCTCGTACCTGAGGTGGTGGTGCAGGCCTACCATGACGAATATATACCTGAGGTCGACCTGCTGGTGGTGGTGCTGGTGGCTGCTCGTAGATCTGATTTTGATCAACCTCATCCTCATAATCACCCGCATACTCATCATCCTCCTGGGTACCAGCAGGAGCAGTAGCAGGAGCCAAAGAAGCACCAACAGCAGTAGCAGCGGCACCAGAAGTTTGTCCTGTCTCAATAGGAACACGCTGTGCTCGTCCATACTGATTCGGAAGGGGGCGTAGTTGTTGTTGTTGCAGAGGTGCGACAGGTGCAGCCGGTGGTGGAAGACGCGCAAGCAGTTCATTAAATCTGTTATCGAGCTTTGTTTCGAACGTCTTCTCAAGGCCAATGATCTTCTCCATGGCCTCTTCAAAATTGTTCAGCACATCTTGTACCTGTTCAGTCATCATTTGCTGAAACTTATCATGAAGCTCCTTGTTCGATAAGTTCTCCCAGTCAATCTCGTCGGCTTGTGATCCTGGCATGGTTAGCAGCAATAGAAACACACAAGAATATGATCCTACAGACTACTAAGAAGTGGTGGTGGTGTATCACAAATCCGTCAAGCAAATCTCAAATTCTTACCAGTTCTTACCCAGCAGCAGGCGGTGATCGGCAACCGTTGTAGTCAAAAACTCTCAAAGCTTGGATAGAGCGATTACCAGGGAAAGTCAAACACACGACGTAGATGTATGTGGAGCTGGGAAGGCTTATAGTATGGTAGCAAAAAGGGTCAGCAATAATCAATTCAGAGATGCAAAGTTGAATAAACGCTCAACGACGGTACTGTGCTGGTCCTAGGCTACACTGTGCTAGAGACGCGAGCCTAGAACACCAACAAAATCACGGCGCGGCACGTAAACAAGGGAAAAGCACACTCTGAAATATTCTTTTTCGCTCTTTTTTTTGCGAAAAATCACTATAATGGCGAGTGTCTCAAAACTCTTCCTAGGTCAAACTGACAGGATGGGCATGAAATTTTTTTTTTCGACAATTTTTTTTTTCGACTGCCCGGACCCAAAAACTGGAAATAGGTCAAAAAAAACTTCCTATAATGGCACCTGTCTCAAAACACTCAGAAACACCTAAAAATAGGATAGCTAGAAAATTTTTCGAAAAATGCGTTTTCGAAAAATTTTGGGCCTAAACGGAGCGTGGCTACCCGACTTCAGGACTTTGAAGCCACCATAATGGGTGCATGAAGCCTTGGACGAAATATAGAAGATGCCACTTCATAAATTTCATCCCGAGGCTATTATAGGTGCTGCGTCACCTTTTTATTGGGCCAGGCCCATGTAATTTCGAAATACATAAGTATAGGCTATTTTTAGAGTTCGTATGTGTGGGGAAACAAGAGATAGGGTTGATTTCGGACCCCTCCACCAAGGGCCACGAAATTCCCCCTCTCTTCCTCCATATATACAGCCCTTAGGGCACCGTTTAGACTCTGGGTTTTGTTTAGATTAAAAGTTCGTCATAGCTGCAACTTCGCGTACTTCGTTTGTGTTCAACGACCAGACAAAGGCGTCACAGAACCCCACCTTGATCAATAAAGCTTTCATCTTATATTCGCAATATCCAGATTGCAATCTTAGTTTCTTGCTTGTTCTTCGTTTGCTCGCAGGAAACAGACCCTCGTGGTCAGGTTGATCGTGCTCCGGCGTGGTCAATAACCTCTCGGAGTTGGTTTAGCGATTGCTAAGGCGCGACGTCCTCGCACGTTCGTAGTCGGATCATCAAAGTCGACTGCCACCAAAGCGATATCCATCATCTCATCCAAAGACGGGACACCTTTGTCTCTATCAAGTGGTATCAGATTTCCAGGTTGCTCGGTGAGATTTTACAGTTTTTCGTAGTTTAGATCGAGTCTGTTCTTCATACCTATAGTCCACGAAAAAGCCAAAAAAAATTAGGGTTAGTTCATCCCATCCGAACCAATCTGAGCCTTGCATAATCTTTTCTGTATTTGCTTTGTTGAATTTGCGGTTGCATCGTCGTGTCCAGTTGCTGGTCTTAGCGTCTAGTCTTTTAGAGTTTCGAGTTCTGTTCACAGGTTGTCACGTCGCTGCTGCCATATATCACCACCGCATCATCATCGTCGCTGTTGCCATATACCACCACCACATATTCACCGCCAATCCGAATCCATATACGCCACCACATATCCGCCGCCATCACGCCAATCCGAGTTCACCTGCAACATATATCCGCCACCTGTCCGTGTTCCACAAGATTCATCTCCGCCACCAGTCCGAGTTCCACCAGATTCATCTCCGCCACCAGTTCTAGTCCGAGTCCAGTAATTGTTGCATTGTTCTCGATTTCCAGATCACGCGATACTCCGAGTCGTGACAGAGAAGGACTCCCCAACTTCCGAGCCATCCGCAGAAGAAAAATAGTTCCAATTTCAAAAAAAAAACTAAGTCTGGAAAATTCTGGCTAGGCAGTTTTTAGACCATTTGTAGACTTTTTCGAAAAAAATTTGTTGCGGAGCAAAAAAAAAGAGGAAAAAAAGTGCAAAAAAAAGAGAAAAAAAATTCAGAGTGTGCTCCTCCCTTGTTTACGTGCCGCGCCGTGATTTTGTTGGTGTTCTAGGCTCGCGTCTCTAGCACAGTCTAGCCTAGGACCAGCACAGTACCGTCGTTGAGCGTTTATTCAACTTTGCATCTCTGAATTGATTATTGCTGACCCTTTTTGCTACCATATTATAAGCCTTCCTAGCTCCACATACATCTACGTCGTGCGTTTGACTCTCCCTGGTAATCGCTCTATCCAAGCTTTGAGAGTTTTGACTACAACGGTTGCCGATCACCGCCTGTTGCTGGGTAAGAACTGGTAAGAATTTGAGTTTTGCTTGACGGATTTGTGACACCCACCACCACCACTTGTTCGTAGTCTGTAGGATCATATTCTTGTGTATTTCTATTGCTGCTAACCATGCCAGGATCACAAGCCGACGAGATTGACTGGGAGAATTTATCGAACAAGGAGCTTCATGATAAGTTTCAGCAAATGATGACTGAACAGGTGCAAGATGTGCTGAACAATTTTGAAGAGGCCATGGAGAAGATCACTGGCCTTGAGAAGACGTTCGAAACAAAGCTCGATAACAGATTTAATGAATTGCTCGCACGTCTTCCACCACCACCACCCGCTGCACCTAACGCACCTCTCCAACAACAACAACAACAACGTCTACCTCCACGTCGCGAAATAGACCTTCGCCGAGCGAGCCGTGTTCCTCTTGCGTTTGGCCAAACTGTTGGTGCTGCTGTTGATACTTCTGTGGCTCCTGCTACTGCTGTTGCTCGTACCCAGGAGGATGATGAGTATGCAGGCGATTATGAGGATGAGGTTGATCAAAATCAGATCTATGAGCAGCCACCAGCACCACCACCAGCAGGTCGACCTCAGGTATATATTCGTAATGGTAGGCCTGCACCACCACCTCAGGTACGAGATGATGTCCATATTCCTAAACTGAAATTGAATATTCCACCATTTGAGGGTAGATATGTTCCTGATATATATCTTACTTGGGAGTTAGAAACTGAACAACGATTTACATGTTTACAATATCCTGAGGAGAGACGAGTTGCTGCTGCCGTTTGTGCTTTCACTAGTTTTGCATGTGTATGGTGGTCTGAACATTGTAGATTATATCCTATTCCAACTACTTGGGCTGCTTTGAAAACTGCTATGCGTACGCGTTGGGTTCCACCATATTATCAACGTGAATTGCTTCAAAAATTGCAGCGTTTAAGACAAGGGAAAAATTCTGTAGAAGAATATTATCAGGAATTACAAACTGGCATGATTAGATGTGGTATTGTTGAGGAGAATGAAGCT
>NC_057806.1:252775972-252786672 GCF_018294505.1 Triticum aestivum | reverse complement strand
CCCTAAACGCATTTTTCAAAAAAATTTCTGGCTATCCTATTTTTAGGTGTTTCTGAGTGTTTTGAGACAGGTGCCATTATAGGAAGTTTTTTTTGACCCGTTTCCAGTTTTTGGGTCCGGGCAGTCGAAAAAAAAAAAATTTGGTCGAAAAATTTCGTGCCCATCCTGTCAGTTTAAGCTAGGAAGAGTTTTGAGACACTCGCCATTATAGTGATTTTTCGCAAAAAAAAGTAGCGCAAAAAAAAGAGCGCAAAAAAAAAGGAGCGAATTTTTTTTTTCAGAGTGTGCTTTTCCCTTGTTTACGTGCCGCGCCGTGATTTTGTTGGTGTTCTAGGCTCGCGTCTCTAGCACAGTCTAGCCTAGGACCAGCACAGTACCGTCGTTGAGCGTTTATTCAACTTTGCATCTCTGAATTGATTATTGCTGACCCTTTTTGCTACCATAGTATAAGCCTTCCCAGCTCCACATACATCTACGTCGTGCGTTTGACTCTCCCTGGTAATCGCTCTATCCAAGCTTTGAGAGTTTTGACTACAACGGTTGCCGATCACCGCCTGTTGCTGGGTAAGAACTGGTAAGAATTTGAGTTTTGCTTGACGGATTTGTGACACCCACCACCACCACTTGTTCGTAGTCTGTAGGATCATATTCTTGTGTGTTTCTATTGCTGCTAACCATGCCAGGATCACAAGCCGACGAGATTGACTGGGAGAATTTATCGAACAAGGAGCTTCATGATAAGTTTCAGCAAATGATGACTGAACAGGTGCAAGATGTGCTAAACAATTTTGAAGAGGCCATGGAGAAGATCACTGGCCTTGAGAAGACGTTCGAAACAAAGCTCGATAACAGATTTAATGAATTGCTCGCGCGTCTTCCACCACCACCACCCGCTGCACCTAACGCACCTCTCCAACAACAACAACAACGACTACCTCCACGTCGCGAAATAGACCTTCGCCGAGCGAGCCGTGTTCCTCTTGCGTTTGGCCAAACTGTTGGTGCTGCTGTTGATACTTCTGTGGCTCGTGCTACTGCTGTTGCTGGTACCCAGGAGGATGATGAGTATGCGGGTGATTATGAGGATGAGGTTGATCAAAATCAGATCTACGAGCAGCCACCAGCACCACCACCAGCAGGTCGACCTCAGGTATATATTCGTAATGGTAGGCCTGCACCACCACCTCAGATACGAGATGATGTCCATATTCCTAAACTGAAATTGAATATTCCACCATTTGAGGGTAGATATGTTCCTGATATATATCTTACTTGGGAGTTAGAAACTGAACAACGATTTACATGTTTACAATATCCTGAGGAGAGACGAGTTCCTGCTGCTGTTTGTGCTTTCACTAGTTTTGCATGTGTATGGTGGTCTGAACATTGTAGATTATATCCTATTCCAACTACTTGGGCTGCTTTGAAAACTGCTATGCGTACGCGTTGGGTTCCACCATATTATCAACGTGAATTGCTTCAAAAATTGCAGCGTTTAAGACAAGGAAAAAATTCTGTAGAAGAATATTATCAGGAATTACAAACTGGCATGATTAGATGTGGTATTGTTGAGGAGAATGAAGCTATGCTTGCACGTTTTCTGGGTGGATTAAATAGAGAGATTCAGACCATTCTAGACTATAAGGAGTATACTAATATCACTCGTTTATTCCATCTTGCTTGTAAAGCTGAACGTGAAGTGCAGGATCGACAAGCATTGGGGCGAACTAACTTTTCTGCAGGCCGACCTTCATCATGGACACCACGTGCATCTTCTACTTCAACTGCACCAGCACCTCCATCAGGTGCCACCTCCAGCCGTGATACAAGAAAACAGGCACAACCACCATTATCTTCCAAGAGCGCACCTGCGGGGCCTGCACAGCGTTCTTCTTCTTCCATGGCATCAACAGGGCACACAAGTGATATTATTTGTCGTCGTTGTAAGGGAGGAGGTCATTATGCGAGGGAATGCAAATCTCCGCGTGTGATGATTGCTACTGCGGATGGTGGATATGAGTCCGCTAGTGACTATGATGAGGAGACTTTGGCTCTTATTACACGTGAAGAACATGGTGGAGATGATTCTGATCATGAGACGCAATACATGGCTCCTGAAGACGCTGACAGGTATGAATGTTTAGTTGCTCAACGTGTTTTGAGTGTGCAGGTCACACAAGCTGAGCAAAATCAGAGGCACAATTTGTTCCATACCAAGGGAGTTGTGAAGGAACGTTCTGTGCGCGTCATCATAGACGGAGGGAGCTGCAACAACTTGGCTAGCATGGAGATGGTGGAGAAGCTTTCTCTCACCACAAGACCACATCCACATCCTTACTACATCCAATGGTTCAACAATAGCGGCAAGGTTAAGGTAACACGTACTGTTCGTGTGCATTTTAGTATCTCTACATATGCTGATTATGTTGATTGTGATGTGGTACCTATGCAAGCATGTTCCTTATTACTTGGTAGACCATGGCAATTTGAGAAAAATTATGTACACCATGGTAGAAACAATCACTATACTCTTGTTCATAAGGATAAAAATATTACTTTGCTTCCTATGACTCCTGATTCCATTTTGAAAGATGATATTAATAGAGCTAATAAAGCAAAACAGGAGACGAATAAGAGTGAAAATCAGATTGTGGCAAAAGAATTTGAGCAACAAATGAAGCCTAATAATAAACCATCTAGTGTTGCTTCTGAAATTAAATTGAAAAGTGCATGTTTATTTGCCACCAAATCTGATATTGATGAGCTAGATTTCAGCAAATCTGTTTGCTATGCTTTTGTGTGCAAAGAGGCATTATTTTCATTCGAGGACGTGCCTTCCTCTTTGCCTCCTGCTGTCACTAACATTTTGCAGGAGTTCGCTGACGTCTTTCCACAAGACGTGCCACCGGGATTACCGCCTATTCGAGGGATTGAGCATCAAATTGACTTAATTCCCGGTGCTTCACTGCCAAACCGTGCACCATACCGTACCAATCCAGAGGAGACGAAGGAGATTATGCGTCAAGTACAAGAGCTTCTCGACAAAGGTTATATACGCGAATCCCTTAGTCCTTGTGCTGTTCCTATTATTCTAGTGCCGAAAAGGATGGTACATCACGTATGTGTGTTGATTGTAGAGGCATTAATAATATTACTATTCGTTATCGTCATCCTATTCCTAGGCTAGATGATATGCTTGATGAATTGAGTGGCTCTACAATATTCTCCAAAGTTGATTTGCGTAGTGGATACCATCAAATTCGTATGAAATTGGGAGATGAATGGAAAACAGCATTTAAAACTAAGTTTGGATTATATGAGTGGTTAATCATGCCTTTTGGGTTAACTAATGCGCCTAGTACTTTCATGAGACTAATGAACGAAGTTTTACGTGCTTTCATTGGACGATTTGTGGTAGTCTATTTTGATGATATACTGATTTATAGCAGATCTTTGGAAGAACATTTGGAACATTTACGTGCTGTTTTTATTGCTCTACGTGATGCACGTTTGTTTGGTAACCTTGGGAAGTGCACCTTTTGCACCGACCGAGTATCTTTTCTTGGCTATGTTGTTACTCCACAGGGAATTGAAGTTGACAAAGCCAAGATTGAAGCTATTGAGAGTTGGCCGCAGCCCAAAACGGTCACACAAGTGAGGAGTTTTCTTGGCCTCGCTGGATTCTATAGGCGTTTTGTGAGAGATTTCAGCACCATTGCTGCACCTCTCAACGAGCTTACAAAGAAGGATGTGCCTTTTGTTTGGGGTACCGCACAGGAAGAAGCCTTCACGGTATTGAAAGATAAGTTGACACATGCTCCTTTACTCCAACTTCCTGATTTTAATAAGACTTTTGAGCTTGAATGTGATGCTAGTGGAATTGGATTAGGAGGTGTGTTATTACAAGATGGCAAACCTGTTGCATACTTTTCTCCATGCTTGTTCTTGCTCCAATGTTCATCCTTCTCCAAGCTAGGCCCTTCATTTGTAAGCAAAACAAATGTATCCAATTTAGGCAGCATCATATTCTCATGAACATTAGAATCATTACCAAGAAACGAAAGTACCTGGTAATTTAGTTGGCGTGCACGAGCTCTAGTAATTGGTCCAGTATGTATAGCAGCAGGGGCTGTGGGTGTAACAATTGTATTGATGTCCTCATCATCCTCCCCTTCTTGAAATGAAGTCGTCCTCGACGGAAGTTCATCTTCGTCACCCAAATAAGGCTTCAAATCTGCAATGTTAAAAGTGGGACTAACCCCAAAATCCGAAGATGGAAGAGGCAACAAATCAATAGGTGCACGAGGTAGGAAACCATACACAACTTCAAAAGGGCACATCTTAGTAGTAGAATGCAATGAACGATTATAAGCAAATTCAATATGAGGCAAGCATTCCTCCCACATTTTCTTATTATTCTTCAAAACAGCCCTAAGCATAGTAGACAACGTTCTATTGACTACTTCAGTTTGTCCATCAGTTTGGGGGTGACAAGTAGTACTAAAAAGCAGTTTAGTCCCCAACTTAGCCCATAAACATCTCCAAAAGTGGCTAAGTAATTTAGTATCACGATCTGAAACAATAGTATTTGGCACACCATGCAAGCGAATAATTTCACGAAAGAACAAATCAGCAACATTAACAGCATCATCGCTTTTATGACATGGTATAAAGTGTGCCATTTTCGAGAATCTATCCACGACAACAAATATGCTATCCCTCCCCTTCTTTGTTCGAGGTAAACCTAAAACAAAGTCCATAGATATATCCTCCCAAGGAACACTAGGTACAGGCAAAGGCATATATAAACCATGAGGATTGAGTCGTGACTTAGCTTTTTGACATGTAGTGCAGCGAGCAATAAAACGCTCAATATCCCGTCTCATCTTTGGCCAAAAGAAATGTGTAGCAAGTACGTCCTCCGTCTTCTTCACGCCAAAGTGTCCCATTAATCCTCCTCCATGCGCCTCCTGCAACAACAAAAGACGAACGGAGCTAGCTGGAATGCATAGCTTGTTAGCACGAAACACAAATCCATCGTTAACAACAAACTTGTTCCACATTCTTCCTTCTTTACAATTCTGCATTACATCTTTAAAATCAGCATCATGCACATATTGATCTTTGATGGTCTCCAAACCAAATATAGTATAGCGACGAGACAATGCATCAGCAATAACATTTTCTTTTCCCTTCTTGTGTTTAATGACATAAGGGAAAGTCTCAATGAATTCAACCCATTTAGCATGTCTACGATTCAGTTTAGCTTGACTTTTAATATGTTTCAAAGATTCATGATCAGAATGTATAACAAATTCTTTGGGCCATAAATAATGTTGCCATGTTTCTAAAGTCCGAACAAGAGCATATAATTCTTTATCATAAGTAGAATAATTCAGACTAGGCCCACTCAATTTTTCAGAAAAGTATGCAACAGGTTTGCCATCTTGTAATAACACACCTCCTAATCCAATTCCACTAGCATCACATTCAAGCTCAAAAGTCTTATTAAAATCAGGAAGTTGGAGTAAAGGAGCATGTGTCAACTTATCTTTCAATACCGTTAAGGCTTCTTCCTGTGCGGTACCCCAAACAAAAGGCACATCCTTCTTTGTAAGCTCGTTGAGAGGTGCAGCAATGGTGCTGAAATCTCTCACAAAACGCCTATAGAATCCAGCGAGGCCAAGAAAACTCCTCACTTGTGTGACCGTTTTGGGCTGCGGCCAACTCTCAATAGCTTCAATCTTGGCTTTGTCAACTTCAATTCCCTGTGGAGTAACAACATAGCCAAGAAAAGATACTCGGTCGGTGCAAAAGGTGCACTTCCCAAGGTTACCAAACAAACGTGCATCACGTAGAGCAATAAAAACAGCACGTAAATGTTCCAAATGTTCTTCCAAAGATCTGCTATAAATCAGTATATCATCAAAATAGACTACCACAAATCGTCCAATGAAAGCACGTAAAACTTCGTTCATTAGTCTCATGAAAGTACTAGGCGCATTAGTTAACCCAAAAGGCATGATTAACCACTCATATAATCCAAACTTAGTTTTAAATGCTGTTTTCCATTCATCTCCCAATTTCATACGAATTTGATGGTATCCACTACGCAAATCAACTTTGGAGAATATTGTAGAGCCACTCAATTCATCAAGCATATCATCTAGCCTAGGAATAGGATGACGATAACGAATAGTAATATTATTAATGCCTCTACAATCAACACACATACGTGATGTACCATCCTTTTCGGCACTAGAATAATAGGAACAGCACAAGGACTAAGGGATTCGCGTATATAACCTTTGTCGAGAAGCTCTTGTACTTGACGCATAATCTCCTTCGTCTCCTCTGGATTGGTACGGTATGGTGCACGGTTTGGCAGTGAAGCACCGGGAATTAAGTCAATTTGATGCTCAATCCCTCGAATAGGCGGTAATCCCGGTGGCACGTCTTGTGGAAAGACGTCAGCGAACTCCTGCAAAATGTTAGTGACAGCAGGAGGCAAAGAGGAAGGCACGTCCTCGAATGAAAATAATGCCTCTTTGCACACAAAAGCATAGCAAACAGATTTGCTGAAATCTAGCTCATCAATATCAGATTTGGTGGCAAATAAACATGCACTTTTCAATTTAATTTCAGAAGCAACACTAGATGGTTTATTATTAGGCTTCATTTGTTGCTCAAATTCTTTTGCCACAATCTGATTTTCACTCTTATTCGTCTCCTGTTTTGCTTTATTAGCTCTATTAATATCATCTTTCAAAATGGAATCAGGAGTCATAGGAAGCAAAGTAATATTTTTATCCTTATGAACAAGAGTATAGTGATTGTTTCTACCATGGTGTACATAATTTTTCTCAAATTGCCATGGTCTACCAAGTAATAAGGAACATGCTTGCATAGGTACCACATCACAATCAACATAATCAGCATATGTAGAGATACTAAAATGCACACGAACAGTACGTGTTACCTTAACCTTGCCGCTATTGTTGAACCATTGGATGTAGTAAGGATGTGGATGTGGTCTTGTGGTGAGAGAAAGCTTCTCCACCATCTCCATGCTAGCCAAGTTGTTGCAGCTCCCTCCGTCTATGATGACGCGCACAGAACGTTCCTTCACAACTCCCTTGGTATGGAACAAATTGTGCCTCTGATTTTGCTCAGCTTGTGTGACCTGCACACTCAAAACACGTTGAGCAACTAAACATTCATACCTGTCAGCGTCTTCAGGAGCCATGTATTGCGTCTCATGATCAGAATCATCTCCACCATTTTCTTCACGTGTAATAAGAGCCAATGTGATAGAGGCTAAGGTGTCCCGTCTTTCGATGAGATGGTGGATTTCGCTTTGGTGGAAGTTGACTTTGACGATCCGACTACGAACGTGCGAGGACGTCGCGCCTTAGCAATCGCTAAACCAACTCCGAGAGGTTATTGACCACGCCGGAGCACGATCAACCTGACCACGAGGGTCTGTTTCCTGCGAGCAAACGAAGAACAAGCAAGAAACTAAGATTGCAATCTGGATATTGCGAATATAAGATGAAAGCTTTATTGATCAAGGTGGGGTTCTGTGACGCCTTTGTCTGGTCGTTGAACACAAACGAAGTACGCGAAGTTGCAGCTATGGCGAACTTTTAATCTAAACAAAACCCAAAGTCTAAACGATGCCCTAAGGGCTGTATATATGGAGGAAGAGGGGGGAATTTCGTGGCCCTTGGTGGAGGAGTCCGAAATCAACCCTATCTCTTGTTTCCCCACACATACGGACTCTAAAAATAGCCTATACTTATGTATTTCGAAATTACATGGGCCTGGCCCAATAATAAGGTGACGCGGCACCTAAAATAGCCTCGGGACGAAATTTATGAAGTGGCATCTTGTATATTTCGTCCAAGGCTTCATGCACCCATTATGGTGGCTTCAAAGTCCTGAAATCATCACTTGTAACTCCGTTCTTGTTCCCCTTGCGCATGCCATCATCTCCATGCTTGTTCTCGCTCCAATGTTCATCCTTCTCCAAGCTAGGCCCTTCATTTGTAAGCAAAACAAATGTATCCAATTTAGGCAGTATCATATTCTCATGAACATTAGAATCATTACCAAGAAACGAAAGTACCTGGTAATTTAGTTGGCGTGCACGAGCTCTAGTAATTGGTCCAGTATGTATAGCAGCAGGGGCTGTGGGTGTAACAATTGTATTGATGTCCTCATCATCCTCCCCTTCTTGAAATGAAGTCGTCCTCGACGGAAGTCCATCTTCCTCATCCAAATAAGGCTTCAAATCTGCAATGTTAAAAGTGGGACTAACCCCAAAATCTGCAGGCAGCTCAAGTTTATATGCATTATCATTTATTTTCTCTAACACCTTAAAGGGACCATCAGCACGTGGCATTAGCTTTGATTTGCGCAAATCAGGAAATCTATCCTTACGCAAATGTAACCAAACAAGATCTCCAGGTGCAAACACAACATGTTTTCTACCCTTATCTCCAGCAAGTTTATATTTAGCATTCATACGCTCAATGTTTTCCTTAGTTAACTCATGCATTTTTAAAATCAATTCAGCACGTTGTTTAACATCAAAATTAACCTTATCCGAAGATGGAAGAGGCAACAAATCAATAGGTGCACGAGGTAGGAAACCATACATAACTTCAAAAGGGCACATCTTAGTAGTAGAATGCAATGAACGATTATAAGCAAATTCAATATGAGGCAAGCATTCCTCCCACATTTTCTTATTATTCTTCAAAACAGCCCTAAGCATAGTAGACAACGTTCTATTGACTACTTCAGTTTGTCCATCAGTTTGGGGGTGACAAGTAGTACTAAAAAGCAGTTTAGTCCCCAACTTAGCCCATAAACATCTCCAAAAGTGGCTAAGAAATTTAGTATCACGATCTGAAACAATAGTATTTGGCACACCATGCAAGCGAATAATTTCACGAAAGAACAAATCAGCAACATTAACAGCATCATCGCTTTTATGACATGGTATAAAGTGTGCCATTTTCGAGAATCTATCCACGACAACAAATATGCTATCCCTCCCCTTCTTTGTACGAGGTAAACCTAAAACAAAGTCCATAGATATATCCTCCCAAGGAACACTAGGTACAGGCAAAGGCATATATAAACCATGAGGATTGAGTCGTGACTTAGCTTTTTGACATGTAGTGCAGCGAGCAATAAAACGCTCAACATCCCGTCTCATCTTTGGCCAAAAGAAATGTGTAGCAAGTACGTCCTCCGTCTTCTTCACGCCAAAGTGTCCCATTAATCCTCCTCCATGCGCCTCCTGCAACAACAAAAGACGAACGGAGCTAGCTGGAATGCATAGCTTGTTAGCACGAAACACAAATCCATCGTTAACAACAAACTTGTTCCACATTCTTCCTTCTTTACAATTCTGCATTACATCTTTAAAATCAGCATCATGCACATATTGATCTTTGATGGTCTCCAAACCAAATATTTTGAAGTCAAGTTGTGAAAGCATAGTATAGCGACGAGACAATGCATCAGCAATAACATTTTCTTTTCTCTTCTTGTGTTTAATGACATAAGGGAAAGTCTCAATGAATTCAACCCATTTAGCATGTCTACGATTCAGTTTAGCTTGACTTTTAATATGTTTCAAAGATTCATGATCAGAATGTATAACAAATTCTTTGGGCCATAAATAATGTTGCCATGTTTCTAAAGTCCGAACAAGAGCATATAATTCTTTATCATAAGTAGAATAATTCAGACTAGGCCCACTCAATTTTTCAGAAAAGTATGCAACGGGTTTGCCATCTTGTAATAACACACCTCCTAATCCAATTCCACTTGCATCACATTCAAGCTCAAAAGTCTTATTAAAATCAGGAAGTTGGAGTAAAGGAGCATGTGTCAACTTATCTTTCAATACGGAGAAGGCTTCTTCCTGTGCGGTACCCCAAAGAAAAGGCACATCTTTCTTTGTAAGCTCATTGAGAGGTGCAGCAATGGTGCTGAAATCTCTCACAAAACGCCTAAAGAATCCAGCGAGGCCAAGAAAACTCCTCACGTGTGTGACCGTTTTGGGCTGCGGCCAACTCTCAATAGCTTCAATCTTGGCTTTATCAACTTCAATTCCCTGTGGAGTAACAACATAGCCAAGAAAAGATACTCGGTCGGTGCAAAAGGTGCACTTCCCAAGGTTACCAAACAAACGTGCATCACGTGGAGCAATAAAAACAGCACGTAAATGTTCCAAATGTTCTTCCAAAGATCTGCTATAAATCAATATGTCATCAAAGTAAACTACCACAAATCGTCCAATGAAAGCACGTAAAACTTCGTTCATTAATCTCATGAAAGTACTAGGTGCATTAGTTAACCCAAAAGGCATGACTAACCACTCATATAATCCAAACTTAGTTTTAAATGCTGTTTTCCATTCATCTCCCAATTTCATACGAATTTGATGGTAGCCACTACGCAAATCAACTTTGGAGAATATTGTAGAGCCACTCAATTCATCAAGCATATCATCTAGCCTAGGAATAGGATGACGATAACGAATAGTAATATTATTAATGCCTCTACAATCAACACACATACGTGATGTACCATCCTTTTTCGGCACTAGAATAATAGGAACAGCACAAGGACTAAGGGATTCGCGTATATAACCTTTGTCGAGAAGCTCTTGTACTTGACGC
>NC_057806.1:252584397-252773188 GCF_018294505.1 Triticum aestivum | reverse complement strand
GGCCTCTTTAAAATTGTTCAGCACATCTTGCACCTGTTCAGTCATCATTTGCTGAAACTTATCATGAAGCTCCTGTTCGAAACAAAGGTGCCATGGAGAAGATCACTGGCCTTGAGAAGACGTTCGAAACAAAGCTCGATAACAAGTTTAATGAATTGCTCGCGCGTCTTCCACCACCACCACCCGCTGCACCTAACGCACCTATAAGATGAAAGGCCATGGAGGAGGATTTGGGGTTAGTCCCACTTTTAACATTGCAGAATTGAAGCCTTATTTGGGTGAGGAAGATGCGCTTCCGTCGAGGACGACTTCATTTCAAGAAGGGGAGGATGATGAGGACATCAATACAATTGTTACACCCACAGCCCCTGCTGCTATACATACTGGACCAATTACTAGAGCTCGTGCACGCCAACTAAATTACCAGGTACTTCCGTTTCTTGGTAATGATTCTAATGTTCATGAGAATATGATGCTGCCTAAATTGGATGCATTTGTTTTGCTTACAAATGAAGGGCCTAGCTTGGAGAAGGATGAACATTGGAGCAAGAACAATCATGGAGATGATGCCATGCGCAAGGGGAACAAGAACGGAGTTACAAGTGATGATTTCAGGACTTTGAAGCCACCATAATGGGTGCATGAAGGCTTGGACGAAATATACAAGATGCCACTTCATAAATTTCGTCCCGAGGCTATTTTAGGTGCTGCGTCACCTTATTATTGGGCCAGGCCCATGTAATTTCGAAATACATAAGTATAGGCTATTTTTAGAGTCCGTATGTGTGGGGAAACAAGAGATAGGGTTGATTTCGGACCCCTCCACCAAGGGCCACGAAATTGCCCCCTCTTCCTCCATATATACAGCCCTTAGGGCATCGTTTAGACTTTGGGTTTTGTTTAGATTAAAAGTTCGCCATAGCTGCAACTTCGCGTACTTCGTTTGTGTTCAACGACCAGACAAAGGCATCACAGAACCCCACCTTGATCAATAAAGCTTTCATCTTATATTCGCAATATCCAGATTGCAATCTTAGTTTCTTGCTTGTTCTTCGTTTGCTCGCAGGAAACAGACCCTCGTGGTCAGGTTGATCGTGCTCCGGCGTGGTCAATAACCTCTCGGAGTTGGTTTAGCTATTGCTAAGGCGCGACGTCCTCGCACGTTCGTAGTCGGATCGTCAAAGTCGACTTCCACCAAAGCGATATCCATCATCTCATCGAAAGACGGGACAACTTTGCCTCTATCATTATTACACATGAAGAACTGATAGAGGCAAAGGTGTCCCGTCTTTCGATGAGATGGTTGATAGAGGCGGGGTGTCCCGATCTTTCGATGAGATGATAACTATCGATTTGGTGAAGATGACTTTGATGATCCGACTACAAACGTGCACGACGTTGCGCCTTAGCAATCGCTAAACCGACTCCGAGAGGTTATTGACCACGCTGGAGCACAATCAACCTGATCACGAAGGTCTATTCCTGCAAGCAATCGAAGAACAAGCAAGAATATGATAAAAGCAATCTGAATATTCCGAGTATATATGAAGTATTGATAAAGGTGGGGATCCGTAAGCGGTCTTGGTCTGGTCGTTGGACACAAACGAAGTACACGAAGTTGCACTGGTTAACTTTTAACTAAACAAATCCCAAGGAAAAGCTACTAGATGGATCTACTTATATAGGAGCAAGGGGTGGCGGCCAAGGAGGTGGGAGGACGTCCCAAGGCAGCCTAAAACTAAATCTAGGTCGTACAAGGCCAATGGGCCCCAGTGGAGGTGATGTAACACCTTTGGACTTGTAGTTTGACTCGGATTCTGCTGCAGCATCAGATTGTTTCCTCCACAACTCAACGCTCCGGACGAATTTGAAGGTGATTCCAATTGGGTTGGAAAGTGCACGAAATCTAGTTTCCAACAAAAAAAGAATCACCCAATTCGGAGTCCGTATGAAAAACTTGTGTGCGTTTTGAGTCAGGTATATCTGTGCAGTCCGAATCTGAATCCAGAACGTGAGAGACTTGGACTCTATCTTCTCTTGGGCCAAAAGTGACGTGAGAGAACTTTTTGGACAGCAAATAAACATCTCTTTCTTCCTTATCTTCATATGTGGATTGTACAAATGTCCCATACACCTGCAATTAGACAAAACACAAAAGTGTGTGAAGTATTTTTGTTTTGGATAACATAAATAGATTATTGAATAGTTTGCACTAGAAATCACCTGACAAATATGCATATATGCAATATTTTTGGTCATATCCAAGGTAGTCATGTCCTCATCATCCTCCCCTTCTTGAAAATAAAGCCGTCCTCGGCATTGCTTAATCTGAAATGTGGCTAACAAAAGAGACAAGGTGTACATGTTGTATATGTATATGTCATCCATTTTTACTTCCCTTGATTTTTGCATATATGACACATGAATAGATGAGTAACTTGCATAGTTCATAAAATCTAAAGCCAAAAAATTAGCACAAGAAGTAGAAGGCATGAAAATATTGCAACTCAGTTTGCACATATAAGTGAAGCTCTTATTCATTTCAAAAGATTGACAATGTTCATCATTAAACCATCCCAACATTGGTGAATAAACCTTACTTGCATCAAATTTACATGCTACAACATGCTTAAATAAGCAAACATGCAATAAGTCATTCAACACAGAATCATCACCAAGATTAGAGGTCATATCAAAATGATTAAACATTGGTTCTTTTGCATCAATAGTTAATTAAATGGGTGCACTCAAAATTGTTGGTATTTCAGTTGTTTGATCACATGGCAAAGTCAAATTATCAACGTAGTCCTCTAAAATAGGTGGTGTGATCAAAGTAGTGGGTAGCTCATCAGATGGTGCATTCAAATTGACAAGGCATTCATCATTCTCATGTAGAGATGGAAGATCAGTACCTTTGTCATTACCTCTTATGATCAACTCAGATGATGTAGCCACTCTTGGGGTGATAGAGGCGAGGGTCCCGATCTTTCGATGAGATGGTGGATTTCGCTTTGGTGGAAGTCGACTTTGACGATCCGACTACGAACGTGCGAGGACGTCGCGCCTTAGCAATCGCTAAACCAACTCCGAGAGGTTATTGACCACGCCGGAGCACGATCAACCTGACCACGAGGGTCTGTTTCCTGCGAGCAAACGAAGAACAAGCAAGAAACTAAGATTGCAATCTGGATATTGCGAATATAAGATGAAAGCTTTATTGATCAAGGTGGGGTTCTGTGACGCCTTTGTCTGGTCGTTGAACACAAACGAAGTACGCGAAGTTGCAGCTATGGCGAACTTTTAATCTAAACAAAACCCAAAGTCTAAACGATGCCCTAAGGGCTGTATATATGGAGGAAGAGGGGGGGAATTTCGTGGCCCTTGGTGGAGGGGTCCGAAATCAACCCTATCTCTTGTTTCCCCACACATACGGACTCTAAAAATAGCCTATACTTGTGTATTTCAAAATTACATGGGCCTGGCCCAATAATAAGGTGACGCAGCACCTAAAATAGCCTCGGGACGAAATTTATGAAGTGGCATCTTGTATATTTCGTCCAAGGCTTCATGCACCCATTATGGTGGCTTCAAAGTCCTGAAATCATCACTTGTAACTCCGTTCTTGTTCCCCTTGCGCATGCCATCATCTCCATGCTTGTTCTTGCTCCAATGATCATCCTTCTCCAAGCTAGGCCCTTCATTTGTAAGCAAAACAAATGTATCCAATTTAGGCAGCATCATATTCTCATGAACATTAGAATCATTACCAAGAAACGAAAGTACCTGGTAATTTAGTTGGCGTGCACGAGCTCTAGTAATTGGTCCAGTATGTATAGCAGCAGGGGCTGTGGGTGTAACAATTGTATTGATGTCCTCATCAAAAGCTTTATTGATCAAGGTGGGATTCTGTGACGCCTTTGTCTGGTCGTTGAACACAAACGAAGTACACGAAGTTGCAGCTATGGCGAACTTTAATCTAAACAAAACCCAAAGTCTAAACGGTGCCCTAAGGGCTGTATATATGGAGGAAGAGAGGGGGAATTTCGTGGCCCTTGGTGGAGGGGTCCGAAATCAACCCTATCTCTTGTTTCCCCACACATACGGACTCTAGAAATAGCCTATACTTATGTATTTCGAAATTACATGGGCCTGGCCCAATAAAAAGGTGACGCAGCACCTATAATAGCGTTTGGACGAAATTTATGAAGTGACATCTTGTATATTTCGTCCAAGGCTTCATGCACTCGTTATGGTGGCTTCAAAGACCTGAAATCATCACTTGTAACTCTGTTCTTGTTCCCCTTGCGCATGCTATCATCTCCATGCTTGTTCTTGCTCCAATGTTCATCCTTCTCCAAGCAAGGCCCTTCATTTGTAAGCAAAACAAATGTATCCAATTTAGGTAGCATCATATTCTCATGAACATTAGAATCATTATGATAGAGGCAAAGGTGTCCCGTCTTTCGATGAGATGATGGATATCGCTTTGGTGGAAGTCGACTTTGACGATCCGACTACGAACGTGCGAGGACGTCGCGCCTTAGCAATCGCTAAACCAACTCCGATAGGTTATTGACCACGCCGGAGCACGATCAACCTGACCACGAGGGTCTGTTTCCTGCGAGCAAACGAAGAACAAGCAAGAAACTAAGATTGCAATCTGGATATTGCGAATATAATATGAAAGCTTTATTGACCAAGGTGGGGTTCTGTGACGCCTTTGTCTGGTCGTTGAACACAAACGAAGTACGCGAAGTTGCAGCTATGTCGAACTTTTATTCTAAACAAAACCCAAAGTCTAAACGATGCCCTAAGGGCTGTATATATGGAGGAAGAGGGGGGAATTTCGTGGCCCTTGGTGGAGGGGTCCGAAATCAACCCTATCTCTTGTTTCCCCACACATACGTACTCTAAAAATAGCCTATACTTATGTATTTCGAAATTACATGGGCCTGGCCCAATAATAAGGTGACGCAGCACCTAAAATAGCCTCGGGACGAAATTTATGAAGTGGCATCTTGTATATTTCGTCCAAGGCTTCATGCACCCATTATGGTGGCTTCAAAGTCCTGAAATCATCACTTGTAACTCCGTTCTTGTTCCCCTTGCGCATGCCATCATCTCCATGCTTGTTCTTGCTCCAATGTTCATCCTTCTCCAAGCTAGGCCCTTCATTTGTAAGCAAAACAAATGTATCCAATTTAGGCAGCATCATATTCTCATGAATATTAGAATCATTACCAAGAAACGAAAGTACCTGGTAATTTAGTTGGCGTGCACGAGCTCTAGTAATTGGTCCAGTATGTATAGCAGCAGGGGCTGTGGGTGTAACAATTGTATTGATGTCCTCATCATCCTCCCCTTCTTGAAATGAAGTCGTCCTCGACGGAAGTTCATCTTCCTCACCCAAATAAGGCTTCAAATCTGCAATGTTAAAAGTGGGACTAACCCCAAAATCTGCAGGCAACTCAAGTTTATATGCATTATCATTTATTTTCTCTAACACCTTATGATAGAGGCGGGGTGTCCCGATCTTTCGATGAGATGGTAACTAACGATTTGGTGGAGACGACTTTGACGATTCGACTACAAACGTGCACGACGTTGTGCCTTAGCAATCGCTAAACCAATCTCCTGAGGTTACTGACGATGCCGGAAGCACGGTCAGCCTGACCACGAAGGTCTATTCCTGCAAGCAATCAAAGAACGAGCAAGAATATGATAAAGCAATCTGAATATTGCAAATATATATGAGGTATTGATAATGGTGGGGATCCGGAAGCGGTCTTGGTCTGGTCGTTGGACACAAACGAAGTACACGAAGTTGCAATGGCTAACTTTTAACTAAACAAATCCCAAGGAAAAGCTACTAGATGGATCTACTTATATAGGAGCAAGGGATGGAGGCCAAGGAGGTGGGAGGACGTCCCAAGGCAGCCTAAAACTAAATCTAGGTCGTACAAGGCCAATGGGCCCAAGTGGAGGTGATGTAACACCTTTGGACTTGTAGTTTGACTCGGATTCTGCTGCAGCATCAGATTGTTTCGTCCACAACTCAACGCTCCGGACGAATTTGAAGGTGATTCCAATTGGGTTGGAAAGTGCACGAAATCTAGTTTCCAACAAAAAAAGAATCATCCAATTCGGAGTCCGTATGAAAAACTTGTGTGCGTTTTGAGTCAGGTGTGTCTGTGCAGTCCGAATCTGAATCCAGAACGTGAGAGACTTGGACTCTATCTTCTCTTGGGCCAAAAGTGACGTGAGAGAACTTTTTGGACAGCAAATAAACATCTCTTTCTTCCTTATCTTCATATGTGGATTGTACAAATGTCCCATACACCTGCAATTAGACAAAACACAAAAGTGTGTGAAGTATTTTTGTTCTGGATAACATAAATAGATTATTGAATAGTTTGCACTAGAAATCACCTGACAAATATGCATGTATGCAATATTTTTGGTCATATCCAAGGTAGTCATGTCCTCATCATCCTCCCCTTCTTGAAAATAAAGCCGTCCTCGGCGTTGCTTAATCTGAAATGTGGCTAACAAAAGAGACAAGGTGTACATGTTGTATATGTATATGTCATCCATTTTTACTTCCCTTGATTTTTGCATATATGACACATGAATAGATGAGTAACTTGCATAGTTCATAAAATCTAAAGCCAAAAAATTAGCACAAGAAGTAGAAGGCATGAAAATATTGCAACTCAGTTTGCACATATAAGTGAAGCTCTTATTCATTTCAAAAGATTGACAATGTTCATCATTAAACCATCCCAACATTGGTGAATAAACCTTACTTGCATCAAATTTACATGCTACAACATGCTTAAATAAGCAAACATGCAATAAGTCATTCAACACAGAATCATCACCAAGATTAGAGGTCATATCAAAATGATTAAACATTGGTTCTTTTGCATCATTAGTTAATTCAATGGGTGCACTCAAAATTGTTGGTATTTCAGTTGTTTGATCACATGGCAAAGTCAAATTATCAACGTAGTCCTCTAAAATAGGTGGTGTGATCAAAGTAGTGTGTTGCTCATCAGATGGTGCATTCAAATTGACAAGGCATTCATCATTCTCATGTAGAGATGGAAGATCAGTACCTTTGTCATTACCTCTTATGATCAACACAGATGATGTAGCCACTCTCGGGGGCGATGTGTCACATGGTGGAGGTGATGTAGTGCTGACAACAACGGATGTGGTTGTCATAGTATGCCTAGTAGTTGAAGGAACAATCATATCAACTCTTGGAATGTGCACCGTGCGCTTGTTCTCCTCGTGTCCAACACGTCGTTTTATTTCCTGTTCAGCTTTGCAAGCAAGATGAAAGAAATGGTCCATAGGATAACACTCTTCATGAATTAGTATCTCTTGAATATCACGGTTTAATCCTCCCCAAAATCTATCCATAAAATCATCTTCACTTTCTTCTAAAGAGGAATGCAACAAGGTAGTTTGTAAATCATCATAATATTTTGTTACAGTTTCACTACCTTGTTTTAAGTGTTGCAACTTCTTAATCATGTCACGAGTATAATAAGCAGGGACGAAAGTATGTCGCATGGCAAGTTTCAAATCATCCCAAGTAGTAGGTATATAATCAGGGTGTAACCGACAATATTCACTCCACCAAACCAAAGCATAACCAGTGAAAGAACCAACCGCAACCTTAACCTTTTTATGTTCATCGAAATTATGGGAAGCAAATATATTTTTATGTCGAACTCCCATTCAATATATAAAGCAGGTTTAAAACGGCCATTAAATGGTGGTATAGATACATTAACCTGATCATGTGCATTTGGATGTTTGTGCACCTCTCGTGACAGTTGTGGTATTTGCAAGGGTGGTGGCACGTCTCCCGCGATCGACAAAGCCCATGAATTGACTCTGGATCCTGTCATGATTAGTAGAACAAGAAACAAAACCCAAAAATAATGTTCCTATAACTACTAGGATGTGGTGGTAAAACGCTCACAGTAAAGCAAATATCAATGTCTTACACGTTCTTACCATGCAGCAGGCGGTGATCGGCAACCAGCGGTGTCAAGTAACTCCGAATATTGAGTAAAGCGATTGCCAGGGGAGCGTACGTATACACGGTGTAGAAATATGTGGAGCTGGGTTGGCTATATATGGTAGCAAAAGATTAGCAATAATCAATTCAAAGATGCAATGTTGAATAAACGCTCAACGACGGTACTGTGCTGGTCCTAGGCTAGACCGGACTAGAGACGCGAGCCTAGAACACTAATGAGGTCACGGCGTAGCACAACTAGCATCAATGAAGGATACTAAGTAGCTCTGGACAGCAAGATATAAGTGAAGATCACAACGACAGTAAAGATAATGATGAAAAACAACTGCCAAACAGGATATACAACAACTCTCTCTCCAATTTTCCTCTTGAAAAGTTTGAGCCAATTTTCTGATAAATTCTTTCAAAGAATGCTACTAACTCAAGCTTTCCAATGCAAAAAGAATCACTCAATTCCGAGTTGATATGAGGAGTCAAAGAATTCTAAAACTGGCCTGAAAAATTGGAACAAGCTGTGTTCACGAACTTCAGAGGGCAAAAAGACCTATTTAGAAGCCGATTTTGAGGCGTCAAATATTGAATTAGCTTCTGCAACTATTTAGATGCGGCTCGTCGCTAGCTTCAATTTGAGTACTCACGGAGCCAAAACGGACTTCGTATGAGGAAGATACACCTGTTTTACTGAACAGTGCGCAAAACAGATTCCAATCCGAATTCAGGTACGAGATTGATTCTAGATAGATCCGATTTTTTTCTTCTCTCTTTTTTCTTCTCTCTTTTTTTTTCTCACGCTTTTTTTCTTTTTCTTCTCTCTCTTTTTTTTTCCTCTCTTTTTTTCCTCTATCTTTTTTTTTCTCCCTCTTTCCAAGACAAACTAGATAAGATGCAGATTGGATCAGGCGAAGATGTGAATGACCTCAACTATGATTATGACAATGAACAGTGCGTAGCACGTGGTGAAAATTAACGGATGGGATGGTGGACAGCGGAAGGGATAATGATGCAGTGGCGGCGTGACTAATGTGAACAGAACTCGAAACTCTAAAGGAACTAGACGCTAAGACCAGCAACTGACACGACGATGCAACCGATAATTCAACTATGCAAGCAATGAATAGAAAATTGTAAAGGCTCAGACTGGCTTGGATAAAGGATGAACAGATCTAACTTTTTTTGTGTGTCTTTTTCTTGGACAATAGATAAGAAAATAAATCTAATCTAGGAAAACTGGAAATTCTCACCGAGCAACCTGAAAACTGATACCACTTGATAGAGGCGGGGTGTCCCGATCTTTCGATGAGATGATAACTATCGATTTGGTGAAGATGACTTTGACAATCCGACTACAAACGTGCACGACGTTGCGCCTTAGCAATCGCTAAACCAACTCCGAGAGGTTATTGACCACGCTGGAGCACAATCAACCTGACCACGAAGGTCTATTCCTGCAAGCAATCGAAGAACAAGTAAGAATATGATAAAAGCAATCTGAATATTGCGAGTATATATGAAGTATTGATAAAGGTGGGGATCCGTAATCGGTCTTGGTCTGGTCGTTGGACACAAACGAAGTACACGAAGTTGCACTGGCTAACTTTTAACTAAACAAATCCCAAGGAAAAGCTACTAGATGGATCTACTTATATAGGAGCAAGGGGTGGCGGCCAAGGAGGTGGGAGGACGTCCCAAGGCAGCCTAAAACTAAATCTAGGTCGTACAAGGCCAATGGGCCCAAGTGGAGGTGATGTAACACCTTTGGACTTGTAGTTTGACTCGGATTCTGCTGCAGCATCAGATTGTTTCGTCCACAACTGAACGCTCCTGACGAATTTGAAGGTGATTCCAATTGGGTTGGAAAGTGCACGAAATCTAGTTTCCAACAAAAAAAGAATCACCTAATTCGGAGTCCGTATGAAAAACTTGTGTGCGTTTTGAGTCAGGTATGTCTGTGCAGTCCGAATCTGAATCCAGCACGTGAGAGACTTGGACTCTATCTTCTCTTGGGCCAAAAGTGACGTGAGAGAACTTTTTGGACAGCAAATAAACATCTCTTTCTTCCTTATCTTCATATGTGGATTGTACAAATGTCCCATACACCTGCAATTAGACAAAACACAAAAGTGTGTGAAGTATTTTTGTTTTGGATAACATAAATAGATTATTGAATAGTTTGCACTAGAAATCACCTGACAAATATGCATATATGCAATATTTTTGGTCATATCCAAGGTAGTCATGTCCTCATCAATGGTGGCTATCGTTTTGGAGGAAGTTGACTTTGACGATCCGACTACAAATGTGCGAGGACGTCGTGCCTTAGCAATCGCTAAACCAACTCCGAGAGGTTATTGACCACGCCGGAGCACGATCAACGTGACCACGAAGGTCTGTTTCCTGCAGGCAAACGAAGAACAAGCAAGAAATTGAGATTGCAATCTGGATATTGCGAATATAAGATGAAAGCTTTATTGATCAAGGTGGGGTTCTGTGACGCCTTTGTCTGGTCATTGAACACAAACGAAGTACGCGAAGTTGCAGCTCTGGCGAACTTTGATCTAAACAAAACCCAAAGTCTAAACGATGCCCTAAGGGCTGTATATATGGAGGAGAGAGGGGAAATTTCGTGGCCCTTGGTGGAGGGGTCCGAAAGCAACCCTAACTCTTGTTTCCCCACACATACGGACTCTAAAAACAGCCTATACTTAAGTACTTCGAAAATACATGGGCCTGGCCCAATAATAAGTTGACGCAGCACCTAGAATAGCCTCTGGACGAAATTTATGAAGTGGCATCATGTATATTTTGTCCCATGCTTCATGCACTCATTATGGTGGCTTCAGAGTCCTGGAATCATTACTTGTAACTCCGTTCTTGTTCCCCTTGCGCATGCCATCATCTCCATGCCTGAACTTGCTCCAAGGTTCATCTTTCTTGTCCAAGCTAGGCCCTTCATTTGTAAGCAAAACAAATGTATCCAATTTATGCAGCATCATATTCTCATGAATATTAGAATCGTTACCAAGAAACAAAAGTACATAATAATTCAATTGGCGTGCGCGAGCTCTAGTAATTGGTCCAGTATGTATAGCAGCAGGGGCTATGGGTGTAACAATGGTATTGATGTCCTCATCATCCTCCCCTTCTTGAAATGAAGTCGTCCTCGATGAAGTTCATCGTCCTCACCCAAATAAGGCTTCAAATCTGCAATGTTAAAAGTGGGACTAACCCCAAAATCTGCAGGCAGCTCAAGTTTATATGCATTATCATTTATTTTCTCTAACACCTAAAAAGGACCATCAGCATGTGGCATTAGCTTTGATTTGCGCAAATTAGGAAATCTATCCTTACGCAAATGTAACCAAACAAGATCTTCAGGTGCAAACACAACATGTTTTCTACCCTTATCTCCACCAAGTTTATATTTAGCATTCATACGCTCAATGTTTTCCTTAGTTAACTCGTGCATTTTTAAAATCAATTCAGCACGTTCTTTAGCATCAAAATTAACCTTCTCCGAAGATGGAAGAGGCAGCAAATCAATAGGTGCACGAGGTAGGAAACCATACACAATTTCAAAAGGGTACATCTTAGTAGTAGAATGCAATGAACGATTATAAGCAAATTCAATATGAGGCAAGCATTCTTCCCACATTTTCTTGTTATTCTTTAAAACAGTCCTAAGCATAG
This sequence comes from Triticum aestivum, assembly GCF_018294505.1. Lineage (NCBI taxonomy): Eukaryota > Viridiplantae > Streptophyta > Magnoliopsida > Poales > Poaceae > Triticum > Triticum aestivum. Next base: position 252,761,445 of record NC_057806.1, on the reverse strand, counting down.
TAGACAATGTTCTATTGAATACTTTAGTTTGTCCATCAGCTTGGGGGTGACAAGTAGTACTAAAAAGCAGTTTAGTCCCCAACTTAGCCCATAAACATCTCCAAAAGTGGCTAAGAAATTTAGTATCACGATCTGAAACAATAGTATTTGGCACACCATGCAAGCGAATAATTTCACGAAAGAACAAATCAGCAACATTAACAACATCTTCGATTTTATGACATGGTATAAAGTGTGCCATTTTCGAGAACCTATCCACGACAACAAATATGCTATCCCTCCCCTTCTTTGTTCGAGGTAAACCTAAAACAAAGTGCATAGATATATCCGCCCAAGGAACACTAGGTACAGGCAAAGGCATATATAAACCATGAGGATTGAGTCATGACTTAGCTTTTTGACATGTAGTGCAGCGAGCAACAAAACGCTCAACATCCCATCTCATATTTGGCCAAAAGAAATGTGTAGAAGGTATATCCTTCGTCTTCTTGACGCCAAAGTGTCCCATTAGTCCTCCTCCATGCGCCTCCTGCAACAACAAAAGACGAACGGAGCTAGCTGGAATGGATAGCTTGTTACCACGAAACAGAAATCCATCGTTACGAACGAACTTGTTCCAAGTTCTCCCTTCCTTACAATTCTGCAATACATCTTTAAATTCAGCATCATGAACATATTGATCTTTGATGGTCTCCAAACCAAATATTTTAAAGTCAAGTTGTGAAAGTATAGTATAACGACGAGACAAAGCATCAGCAATAACATTTTCTATACCCTTCTTGTGTTTAATGGCATAAGGGAAAGTCTCAATGAATTCAACCCATTTAGCATGTCTACGGTTCAGTTTTGCTTGACTTTTAATGTGTTTCAAAGATTCATGATCAGAATGTATAACAAATTCCTTGGGCCATAACTAATGTTGCCATGTTTCTAAGGTCCGAACAAGAGCATATAATTCTTTATCATAAGTAGAATAGTTCAGACTAGGCCCACTCAATTTTTCAGAAAAGTATGCAACAGGTTTGCCATCTTGTAATAACACACCTCCTAATCCAATTCCACTAGCATCACATTCAAGCTCAAAAGTCTTATTAAAATCAGGAAGTTGGAGTAAATGAGCATGTATCAACTTATCTTTCAATACCGTGAAGGCTTCTTCCTGTGCGGTACCCAAAACAAAAGGCACATCCTTTTTTGTAAGCTCGTTGAGAGGTGCAGCAATGGTGCTGAAATATCTCACAAAACGCCTATAGAAACCAGCGAGGTCAAGGAAACTCCTCACTTGTGTGACCGTTTTGGGCTGTGGCCAACTCTCAATAGCTTCAATCTTGGCTTTATCAACTTCAATTCCCTGTGTAGTAACAACATAGCCAAGAAAAGATACTCGGTCGGTGCAAAAGGTGCACTTTCCATGGTTACCAAACAAACGTGCATCACGTAGAGCAATAAAAACAGCATGTAATGTTCCAAATGTTCCTCCAAAGATTTGCTATAAATCAACATGTCATCAAAGTAAACTACCACAAATCGTCCAATGAAAGCACGTAAAACTTTGTTCATTAATCTCATGAAAGTACTAGGTGCATTAGTTAACCCAAAAGGCATAACTAACCACTCATATAATCCAAACTTAGTTTTAAATGCTTTTTTCCATTCATCTCCCAATTTCATACGAATTTGATGGTATCCACTACGCAAATCAACTTTGGAGAATATTGTAGAGCCACTCAATTCATCCAGCATATCATCTAGCCTAGGAATAGGATGACGATAACGAATAGTAATATTATTAATGCCTCTACAATCAACGCACATACGCGACGTACCATCCTTTTTTGGCACTAAAATGATAGGAACAACTCAAGAACTAAGGGATTCGCATATATAACCTTTGTCGAGCAGTTCTTGTACTTGACGCATAATCTCCTTCGTCTCCTCTAGATTGGTACGGTATGGTGCACGGTTGGGTAATGATGCACCGAGAATTAAGTCAATTTGATGCTCAATCCCTCGAATAGGTGGTAATCCCGGTGGCACGTCTTCTGGAAAGACGTCAGCGAACTCCTGCAAAATGTTAGTGACAGGAGGAGGCAAAGAGGAAGGCACGTCCTCGAATGAAAATAATGCCTCTTTGCACACAAAAGCATAACAAACAGATTTGCTGAAATCTAGCTCATCAATATCAGATTTTGTGGCAAGTAAACATGCACTTTTCAATTTAATTTCAGAAGCAACACTAGATGGTTTATTACTAGGTTTCATTTGTTGCTCAAATTCTTTTGCCACAATCTGATTTTCACTCTTATTTTTCTCCTGTTTTGCTTTATTAGCTCTATTAATATCATCTTTCAAAATGGATTCAGGAGTCATAGGAAGCAAAGTAATATTTTTATCCTTATGAACAAGAGTATACTGATTGTTTGTACCATGGTGTACAGAATTTTTATCAAATTTCCATGGTCTACCAAGTAATAAGGAACATGCTTGCATAGGTACCACATCACAATCAACATAATCAGCATATGTAGAGATACTAAAATGCACACAAACAGTACGTGTTACCTTAACCTTGCCGCTATTGTTGAACCATTGGATGCAGTAAGGATGTGGATGTTGATGTAGGGTAGAACCCTATGGCCCGATCTTTCACGATAGGAGCGGAATCCCGCGAAGAACACAAAGAACACGAGGAGGAAACACGAGGGGAAATCACAAAGGGGCACAAAGAGGAACACTCAAACCAACAAGATAGTCACACATGTGCTAGATCCTCGAATACATAAGAGAAGATACACGATCCAAAGTCAACAACGGACGATACAAAGGTAGCCGGTCTTCTCCGTGAGGAGGTCTTGATGTTCTTCTCCAAAAGGAGGTCTTGAATCCAAAGGGATCTTCTCCGAAGAGGCCGCGGTCTCTCACGAAGAGTGGATCCGATGTGGATGAGCGAAGCTCTATCTCTAAGTATGAGCTAAACCAATGCTAACCCTAGCTAGAAGGAATAGGAGGTCTATATATAGTCTAAGTGCAAATGGGGGCGAAAGTAGGGGCACATGGGCCTCGGGCCCGGATCTGGACGCAGCCAGGTACCAGACGTCCGTTGGCGGCAGGTCGTCCGGTGTCTCAGGAGTGGCCGGACGTCCGGAAACATTGGTCTTCCGCTGATGTGTCTCGGATGCTATCGCGCCGGTCGTCCGGTCAGGGCCGGACGTCCGCTCTTTTGCCTCGGGTGCAAGGGCACCGGTTGTCCGGTCTGGACCGGACGTACGCTCTTTTGCCTCGGGTGCAGGGGCACTAGTCGTCCGGTCTGGACCGGACGTCCGCTGATGCTTCAGGCTCTGGACGTCCATTCCCGGCCGGTCGTCCGGTGGCTGGGACTTTTCCTGCAGCTCCTCTTCTTCGTCTTCGTCTTCGCGTCCATCTTCCTCTTCTTCTTGTCCTTGCTCCTTAGCTTCTTCATGATACTTGAGTATGCACAGAGTGTCCGTATGAGGTAGTAGCCATGTCTCATGTGCATCAAAGTGTGATTGTGAGAGGAGAGATGTCACCTCGGTTTCGAGAGCTCTTGCACGTGATCGAGTCATGGGTCCACTAGGCACTTGATGAGACGATGGTAGGTCCATGGGGATGACCGTGGGATGCTCCGCATCATCTCCCCCCCCTTGGGCAAGATCCGACCTTGGATCATGATCCTCATCACCATGGAAATGGTAGTCGTGGACAGACTTGTAGTTGGACGGAGTTGAAGACATTACGCAATCCAATTACTCCAAGGTGTCGCCGGAGTGGTATACATGCAAGAAGAGCAAACACAAACGACACTTGGAAATACAATGGTGAATGCACACAAGGTGTCCATCAAATAAACAATAGTTTGTCCAAAGGAATTGTGCATGAAAATGTATGAGATGCTTATCCAAATGATGTAAAATGACATGTAAAGCATTCATGGAAGCAAAATCATTCATTGTGCACACAAATGTATTGTGGATGGGATCAATGCAACCACGGTGCAAAATAATGTCATGGTGAGACGGTTTATCAATAGCATGAATATGGTAATGGATGCTTAATGTGATGTGATCATGCAATTGATGGTAGGCAATAAGATCATGATGTATGAATATGCCATCAAGGTATATCACAACAAATTTGCTAATAAATGCACAATCTCATATATCATGGATGACATGGCAATACTAGATGCAACAAGGCAATCATGATGTGAGTCAATCCATGCATAAGATGCAAATGTGTCATGTGTATGATATGTCCATCGAGCATGACATGTGTGAACACAATCAACACATCTGGAGGTGTTGGTATACCGATGCTCGATGTCATGGCATGAGTGGAGGTTCGAAGGTGCATCCAGTAAGTCCGAGCGCTCCTCAACTTGAAGGTCCATGGGTTCCATCTCCGATGCGGAGCATCCCAATGTCATCCCCATGGACCTACCATCGTCTCATCAACTGCCTAGTGGACCCATGACTCGGATCACGTGCAAGAGCTCTTGAAACCGAGGTGACATCTCTCCTCTCACAATTCCACTTCGATGCACATGAAGCATGGCTACTACCTCATATGGATACTTCGTGCATACTCAGGTACAATGGAGAAGCTGAGGAGCAAGGACAAGAAGAAGAAGATCGACGAGAAGACGGAGAAGAAGGAGGGCTGAAGGAAAAGTCCCAGCCACTGGACGACCGGCCGGGACCGGACGTCCGGCGCCTGAAGCCTCAGCCGAACCCCAGCGAGCGGACGTCCGGTCCAGACTGGACGACCGGTAGCCCCGCACCCGAAGCAAACGAGCGGACGTCCGGCCCGGACCGGACGACCGGCGCACCAGCACCCGAGCAAACATCAGCGGAAGTCCGGAGCTACCGGACGTCCGGCACCCCCATCACAGAGCGGAACTAGCGGACGACCGGAGGACACCGGACGTCCGGCAGCTCTTGAGACACCGGACGACCGGTCCCCAGCGGATGTCCGGTACCTGTCTACGCACAGTGTTTGGGCCCGAGGCCCATGTACCCCTTCACTTCGCCTCATTTGCACTTAGACTATAAATAGACCCCCCATTCATCCTAGCTAGGGTTAGCAAATGTTTAGCTCATATTTGTGAGAGAGCTTTGCTCATCCACTTGGTTACCTTCTCCTCGGAGATTCGAGCCTCCACCGGAGAAGATCCCCCCAAGCGGATTCAAGACCTCCTTGCGGAGAAGATCATCAAGACCCCCTCTTGGGTGGCCCCATCAAGACCTCCTCACGAAGAAGTACTGGCTACCGTGTATTGTCCTTAGTTGTCCGTGGATTCGTGTATCATTCTATGTACTCGAGGATGTAGCCCATGTGTGACTTATTTGATGAGGACATCAATACCATTGTTACACCCACAGCCCCTACTGCTACATATACGGGACCAATTACTAGAGCTCGCGCACGCCAATGAAATTATCAGGTACTTTCATTTCTTGGTAATGATTCTAATGTTCATGAGAATATGATGCTGCCTAAATTGGATACATTTGTTTTGCTTACAAATGAAGGGCCTAGCTTGGAGAAGGATGAACATTGGAGAAAGAACAAGCATGGAGATGATGCCATGCGCAAGGGGAACAAGAACGGAGTTACAAGTGATGATTTCAGGACTTTGAAGCCACCATAATGGGTGCATGAAGCCTTGGACGAAATATACAAGATGCCACTTCATAAATTTCGTCCCGAGGCTATTATAGGTGCTGCGTCACCTTTTTATTGGGCCAGGCCCATGTAATTTCGAAATACATAAGTATAGGCTATTTTTAGAGTTCGTATGTGTGGGGAAACAAGAGATAGGGTTGATTTCGGACCCCTCCACCAAGGGCCACGAAATTCCCCCTCTCTTCCTCCATATATACAGCCCTTAGGGCACCGTTTAGACTTTGGGTTTTGTTTAGATTAAAAGTTCGCCATAGCTGCAACTTCGCGTACTTCGTTTGTGTTCAACGACCAGACAAAGGCGTCACAGAACCCCACCTTGATCAATAAAGCTTTCATCTTATATACGCAATATCCAGATTGCAATCTTAGTTTCTTCCTTGTTCTTCGTTTGCTCGCAGGAAACAGACCCTCATGGTCAGGTTGATCGTGCTCCGGCGTGGTCAATAACCTCTCGGAGTTGGTTTAGCGATTGCTAAGGCGCGACGTCCTCGCACGTTCGTAGTCGGATCGTCAAAGTCGACTTCCACCAAAGCGAAATCCACCATCTCATCGAAAGACGGGACACCTTTGCCTCTATCATTATTCGTGTTGGTTTAGTGATTTCCTCTTGTGTTTTCCCTCTGTTCGTCCCTGTGTTCTTCGTGTTTTCCCCGAGATCCGCTCCTTTCGTGAAAGATCGAGCGATTAGGGTCTCTACCCTACGTCATCTTGGTATCAGAGCAAGGTTGATCACGATTTCGGAGCCCCCCTCTTCGTTTTCTAGCTTGATTTTGTTGTTTTTCGTCCTAATCCGAAATCCCCACAAAAATAGCCCCAAAAAAATTTCTTGTGTTTTGTGAGTTTTGATGATGTTTTGTTGGTTTTGATCCGTGAATTTATTGTGTTGCAAGTGGATCTAGCCTTCCCCTATCATCTCCACCTCGAAATCCATCCAAAATCCACAAATTTCATTTCAATTTTTCCCCCGACCCACCGGATGACCGCAACTTACCGGACGTCCGGCGCCGCTGGAACCATCGGACGTCCGACCATTACCGGACGACCGGAACCTCTAAATCGAGCTGAAATTAGCGGATTTCCGACCCTACCGGACATCCGGCGATCGGACATCCGTCCACTTCCGGACGACCGCGACTTCCACCACCTCATCCGCTACACCAACACCGACTTCCGCAAACCTTTCCAATATCCCAACCCACACCATCATTTACCCGCTAACTACTCCGACGCTTTTTGTCGCACTTGGTTTTGAGAATTCGAGTTGCGGTACCGTATCCTTTTGTGTTTCGGCTATCTAGGTACGGTTCGACATCGACATCACCGCCGCTCATTTTCGCCACGGACGAGTCATCAACAACGACCACCTCGACTATGACTTGGTATTCGTGCCACCATTTTGACACCATACCGGAAGCAAGACCGGTAACCTCATCTTGGTATTGGACATATCACTCTTTCCATTACATTGATAGCCATTCTAGCCTTACTCCTTTGCGTTGCTTACCCATCGAGACTAGCCATTGAGTATTGCCGGCAACGAGACTTGTGCACATTAGTGAGCATACTTCCCATAGCATACATACATACATCATTGTTGCCTCTATTGGTATCATCTCTTGTGTCACAAAGTTGTCGTCGCATACTCACTTGATATCTTGGTTCGTCAAGCATTGCATGAGAAAAGAGCTCAAACATCAAAGAGCCAACCAAGCTTTTAAGCAAAGAGGAAAGATAAGCAAAGAGCTTTTAAGCAATAACCATAGCATCATACAACATTAAGATTGTCATACTCGATAATCTTGGATCATATCATAGCAACACCTTGCATAAAACATATTTGGTGATAGCGGCAAAGGTGTCCCGTCTTTCGATGAGATGATGGATATCGCTTTGGTGGCAGTCGACTTTGACGATCCGACTACGAACGTGCGAGGACGTCGCGCCTTAGCAATCACTAAACTAACTCCGAGAGGTTATTGACCACGCCGGAGCACGATCAACCTGACCACGAGGGTCTGTTTCCTGCGAGCAAATGAAGAACAAGCAAGAAACTGAGATTGCAATCTGGATATTGCGAATATAAGATGAAAGCTTTATTGATCAAGGTGGGGTTCTGTGACGCCTTTGTCTGGTCGTTGGACACAAACGAAGTACGCGAAGTTGCAGCTATGGCGAACTTTAATCTAAACAAAACCCAAAATCTAAACGGTGCCCTAAGGGTTGTATCTATGGAGGAAGAGAGGGGAATTTCGTGGCCCTTGGTGGAGGGGTCCGAAATCAACCCTATCTCTTGTTTCCCCACACATACGGACTCTAAAAATAGCCTATACTTATGTATTTCGAAATTACATGGGCCTGGCCCAATAAAAAGGTGACGCGGCACCTATAATAGCCTCAGGACGAAATTTATGAAGTGGCATCTTGTATATTTCGTCCAAGGCTTCATGCACCCATTATGGTGGCTTCAAAGTCCTGAAATCATCACTTGTAACTCCGTTCTTGTTCCCCTTGCGCATGGCATCATCTCCATGCTTGTTCTTGCTCCAATGTTCATCCTTCTCCAAGCTAGGCCCTTCATTTGTAAGCAAAACAAATGTATCCAATTTAGGCAGCATCATATTCTCATGAACATTAGAATCATTACCAAGAAACGAAAGTACCTGATAATTTAATTGGCGTGCGCGAGCTCTAGTAATTGGTCCCGTATATGTAGCAGTAGGGGCTGTGGGTGTAACAATGGTATTGATGTCCTCATCATCCTCCCCTTCTTGAAATGAAGTCGTCCTCGACGGAAGCTCATCTTCCTCACCCAAATAAGGCTTCAAATCTGCAATGTTAAAAGTGGGACTAACCCCAAAATCTGCAGGCAGCTCAAGTTTATATGCATTATCATTTATTTTCTCTAACACCTTAAAGGGACCATCAGCATGTGGCATTAACTTTGATTTGCGCAAATCCGGAAATCTATCCTTACGCAAATGTAACCAAACAAGATCTCCAGGTGCAAACACAACATGTTTTCTACCCTTATCTCCAGCAAGTTTATATTTAGCATTCATACGCTCAATGTTTTCCTTAGTTAACTCATGCATTTTTAAAATCAATTCAGCACGTTGTTTAGCATCAAAATTAACCTTCTCCGAAGATGGAAGAGGCAACAAATCAATAGGTGCACGAGGTAGGAAACCATACACAACTTCAAAAGGGCACATCTTAGTAGTAGAATGCAATGAACGATTATAAGCAAATTCAATATGAGGCAAGGATTCCTCCCACATTTTCTTATTATTCTTCAAAACAGCCCTAAGCATAGTAGACAACGTTCTATTGACTACTTCAGTTTGTCCATCAGTTTGGGGGTGACAAGTAGTACTAAAAAGCAGTTTAGTCCCCAACTTAGCCCATAAATATCTCCAAAAGTGGCTAAGAAATTTAGTATCACGATCTGAAACAATAGTATTTGGCACACCATGCAAGCGAATAATTTCACGAAAGAACAAATCAGCAACATTAACAGCATCATCGCTTTTATGACATGGTATAAAGTGTGCCATTTTCGAGAATCTATCCACGACAACAAATATGCTATCCCTCCCCTTCTTTGTTCGAGGTAAACCTAAAACAAAGTCCATAGATATATCCTCCCAAGGAACACTAGGTACAGGCAAAGGCATATATAAACCATGAGGATTGAGTCGTGACTTAGCTTTTTGACATGTAGTGCAGCGAGCAATAAAACGCTCAACATCCCGTCTCATCTTTGGCCAAAAGAAATGTGTAGCAAGTACGTCCTCCGTCTTCTTCACGCCAAAGTGTCCCATTAATCCTCCTCCATGCGCCTCCTCCAACAACAAAAGACGAACGGAGCTAGCTGGAATGCATAGCTTGTTAGCACGAAACACAAATCCATCGTTAACAACAAACTTGTTCCACATTCTTCCTTCTTTACAATTCTGCATTACATCTTTAAAATCAGCATCATGCACATATTGATCTTTGATGGTCTCCAAACCAAATATTTTGAAGTCAAGTTGTGAAAGCATAGTATAGCGACGAGACAATGCATCAGCAATAACATTTTCTTTTCCCTTCTTGTGTTTAATGACATAAGGGAAAGTCTCAATGAATTCAACCCATTTAGCATGTCTACGATTCAGTTTAGCTTGACTTTTAATATGTTTCAAAGATTCATGATCAGAATGTATAACAAATTCTTTGGGCCATAAATAATGTTGCCATGTTTCTAAAGTCCGAACAAGAGCATATAATTCTTTATCATAAGTAGAATAATTCAGACTAGGCCCACTCAACTTTTCAGAAAAGTATGCAACAGGTTTGCCATCTTGTAATAACACACCTCCTAATCCAATTCCACTAGCATCACATTCAAGCTCAAAAGTCTTGTTAAAATCAGGAAGTTGGAGTAAAGGTGATAGAGGCGGAGGTGTCCCGTCTTTCGATGAGATGATGGATATCGCTTTGGTGGAAGTCGACTTTGACGATCCGACTACGAACGTGCGAGGACGTCGCGCCTTAGCAATCGCTAAACCAACTCCGAGAGGTTATTGACCACGCCGGAGCACGATCAACCTGACCACGAGGGTCTGTTTCCTGCGAGCAAACGAAGAACAAGCAAGAAACTAAGATTGCAATCTGGATATTGCGAATATAAGATGAAAGCTTTATTGATCAAGGTGGGGTTCTGTGACGCCTTTGTCTGGTCGTTGAACACAAACGAAGTACGCGAAGTTGCAGCTATGGCGAACTTTTAATCTAAACAAAACCCAAAGTCTAAACGATGCCCTAAGGGCTGTATATATGGAGGAAGAGGGGGCAATTTCGTGGCCCTTGGTGGAGGGGTCCGAAATCAACCCTATCTCTTGTTTCCCCACACATACGGACTCTAAAAATAGCCTATACTTATGTATTTCGAAATTACATGGGCCTGGCCCAATAATAAGGTGACGCAGCACCTAAAATAGCCTCGGGACGAAATTTATGAAGTGGCATCTTGTATATTTCGTCCAAGGCTTCATGCACCCATTATGGTGGCTTCAAAGTCCTGAAATCATCACTTGTAACTCCGTTCTTGTTCCCCTTGCGCATGCCATGATCTCCATGCTTGTTCTTGCTCCAATGTTCATCCTTCTCCAAGCTAGGCCCTTCATTTGTAAGCAAAACAAATGTATCCAATTTAGGCAGCATCATATTCTCATGAACATTAGAATCATTACCAAGAAACGAAAGTACCTGGTAATTTAGTTGGCGTGCACGAGCTCTAGTAATTGGTCCAGTATGTATAGCAGCAGGGGCTGTGGGTGTAACAATTGTATTGATGTCCTCATCATCCTCCCCTTCTTGAAATGAAGTCGTCCTCGACGGAAGTTCATCTTCCTCACCCAAATAAGGCTTCAAATCTGCAATGTTAAAAGTGGGACTAACCCCAAAATCTGCAGGCAGCTCAAGTTTATATGCATTATCGTTTATTTTCTCTAACACCTTAAAGGGACCATCAGCACGTGGCATTAGCTTTGATTTGCGCAAATCAGGAAATCTATCCTTACGCAAATGTAACCAAACAAGATCTCCAGGTGCAAACACAACATGTTTTCTACCCTTATCTCCAGCAAGTTTATATTTAGCATTCATACGCTCAATGTTTTCCTTAGTTAACTCATGCATTTTTAAAATCAATTCAGCACGTTGTTTAGCATCAAAATTAACCTTCTCCGAAGATGGAAGAGGCAACAAATCAATAGGTGCACGAGGTAGGAAACCATACACAACTTCAAAAGGGCACATCTTAGTAGTAGAATGCAATGAACGATTATAAGCAAATTCAATATGAGGCAAGGATTCCTCCCACATTTTCTTATTATTCTTCAAAACAGCCCTAAGCATAGTAGACAATGTTCTATTGACTACTTCAGTTTGTCCATCAGTTTGGGGGTGACAAGTAGTACTAAAAAGCAGTTTAGTCCCCAACTTAGCCCATAAACATCTCCAAAAGTGGCTAAGAAATTTAGTATCACGATCTGAAGCAATATTATTTGGCACACCATGCAAGCGAATAATTTCACGAGAGAACAAATCAGCAACATTAACAGCATCATCGCTTTTATGACATGGTATAAAGTGTGCCATTTTCGAGAATCTATCCACGACAACAAATATGCTATCCCTCCCCTTCTTTGTTCGAGGTAAACCTAAAACAAAGTCCATAGATATATCCTCCCAAGGAACACTAGGTACAGGTAACGGCATATATAAACCATGAGGATTGAGTCGTGACTTAGCTTTTTGACATGTAGTGCAGTGAGCAATAAAACGCTCAACATCCCGTCTCATCTTTGGCCAAAAGAAATGTGTAGCAAGTACGTCCTCCGTCTTCTTCACGCCAAAGTGTCCCATTAATCCTCCTCCATGCGCCTCCTGCAACAACAAAAGACGAACGGAGCTAGCTGGAATGCATAGCTTGTTAGCACGAAACACAAATCCATCGTTAACGACGAACTTGTTCCACATTCTTCCTTCTTTACAATTCTGCAGTACATCTTTAAAATCAGCATCATGCACATATTGATCTTTGATGGTCTCCAAACCAAATATTTTAAAGTCAAGTTGTGAAAGCATAGTATAGCGGCGAGACAATGCATCAGCAATAACATTTTCTTTTACCTTCTTGTGTTTAATGACATAAGGAAAAGTCTCAATGAATTCAACCCATTTAGCATGTCTACGATTCAGTTTAGCTTGACTTTTAATATGTTTCAAACATTCATGATCAGAATGTATAACAAATTCTTTGGGCCATAAATAATGTTGCCATGTTTCTAAAGTCCGAACAAGAGCATATAATTCTTTATCATAAGTAGAATAATTCAGACTAGGCCCACTCAATTTTTCAGAAAAGTATGCAACAGGTTTGCCATCTTGTAATAACACACTGCCTAATCCAATTCCACTAGCATCACATTCAAGCTCAAAAGTCTTATTAAAATCAGGAAGTTGGAGTAAAGGAGCATGTGTCAACTTATCTTTCAATACCGAGAAGGCTTCTTCCTGTGCGGTACCCCAAAGAAAAGGCACATCTTTCTTTGTAAGCTCATTGAGAGGTGCAGCAATGGTGCTAAAATCTCTCACAAAACGCCTATAGAATCCAGCGAGACCAAGAAAACTCCTCACTTGTGTGACCGTTTTGGGTTGCGGCCAACTCTCAATAGCTTCAATCTTGGCTTTATCAACTTCAATTCCCTGTGGAGTAACAACATAGCCAAGAAAAGATACTCGGTTGGTGCAAAAGGTGCACTTCCCAAGGTTACCAAACAAACGTGCATCACGTAGAGCAATAAAAATAGCACGTAAATGTTCCAAATGTTCTTCCAAAGATCTGCTATAAATCAATATGTCATCAAAGTAAACTACCACAAATCGTCCAATGAAAGCACGTAAAACTTCGTTCATTAATCTCATGAAAGTACTAGGTGCATTAGTTAACCCAAAAGGCATGACTAACCACTCATATAATCCAAACTTAGTTTTGAATGTTGTTTTCCATTCATCTCCCAATTTCATACGAATTTGATGCTATCCACTACGCAAATCAACTTTGGAGAATATTGTAGAGCCACTCAATTCATCAAGCATATCATCTAGCCTAGGAATAGGATGACGATAACGAATAGTAATATTATTAATGCCTCTACAATCAACACACATACGTGATGTACCATCCTTTTTCGGCACTAGAATAATAGGAACAGCACAAGGACTAAGGGATTCGCGTATATGACCTTTGTCGAGAAGCTCTTGTACTTGACGCATAATCTCCTTCGTCTCCTCTGGATTGGTACGGTATGGTGCACGGTTTGGCAGTGAAGCACCGGGAATTAAGTCAATCTGATGCTCAATCCCTCGAATAGGCGGTAATCCCGGTGGCACGTCTTGTGGAAAGACGTCAGCGAACTCCCGCAAAATGTTAGTGACAGCAGGAGGCAAAGAGGAAGGCACGTCCTCGAATGAAAATAATGCCTCTTTGCACACAAAAGCATAGCAAACAGATTTGCTGAAATCTAGCTCATCAATATCAGATTTGGTGGCAAATAAACATGCACTTTTCAATTTAATTTCAGAAGCAACACTAGATGGTTTATTATTAGGCTTCATTTGCTGCTCAAATTCTTTTGCCACAATCTGATTTTCACTCTTATTCGTCTCCTGTTTTGCTTTATTAGCTCTATGAATATCATCTTTCAAAATGGAATCAGGAGTCATAGGAAGCAAAGTAATATTTTTATCCTTATGAACAAGAGTATAGTGATTGTTTCTACCATGGTGTACAGAATTTTTATCAAATTGCCATGGTCTACCAAGTAATAAGGAACATGCTTGCATAGGTACCACATCACAATCAACATAATCAGCATATGTAGAGATACTAAAATGCACACGAACAGTACGTGTTACCTTAACCTTGCCGCTGTTGTTGAACCATTGGATATAGTAAGGATGTGGATGTGGTCTTGTGGTGAGAGAAAGCTTCTCCACCATCTCCAGCTAGCCAAGTTGTTGCAGCTCCCTCCATCTATGATGACGCGCACAGAACGTTCTTTCACAACTCCCTTGGTATGGAACAAATTGTGCCTCTGATTTTGCTCAGCTTGTGTGACCTGCACACTCAAAACACGTTGAGCAACTAAACATTCATACCTGTCAGCGTCTTCAGGAGCCATGTATTGCGTCTCATGATCAGAATCATCTCCACCATGTTCTTCACGTGTAATAAGAGCCAAAGTCTCCTCATCATAGTCACTAGCGGACTCATATCCACCATCCACGGTAGCAATCATCACACGCGGAGATTTGCATTCTCTCGCGTAATGACCTCCTCCCTTACAACGACGACAAATAATATCACTTGTGTGCCCTGTTGATGCCATGGAAGAAGAAGAAAGCTGTGCAGGCCCCGCAGGTGCGCTCTTGGCAGATAATGGTGGTTGTGCCTGTTTTCTTGTATCACGGCTGGAGGTGGCACCGGATGGAGGTGCTGGTGCAGTTGAAGTAGAAGATGCACGTGGTGTCCATGATGAAGGTCGGCCTGCAGAAAAGTTAGTTCGCCCCAATGCTTGTCGATCCTGCACTTCACGTTCAGCTTTACAAGCAAGATGGAATAAACGAGTGATATTAGTATACTCCTTATAGTCTAGAATGGTCTGAATCTCTCTATTTAATCCACCCAGAAAACGTGCAAGCATAGCTTCATTCTCCTCAACAATACCACATCTAATCATGCCAGTTTGTAATTCCTGATAATATTCTTCTACAGAATTTTTCCCTTGTCTTAAACGCTGTAATTTTTGAAGCAATTCACGTTGATAATATGGTGGAACCCAACGAGTACGCATAGCAGTTTTCAAAGCAGCCCAAGTAGTTGGAATAGGATATAATCTACAATGTTCAGACCACCATACACATGCAAAACTAGTGAAAGCACAAACAGCAGCAGCAACTCGTCTCTCCTTAGGATATTGTAAACATGTAAATCGTTGTTCAGTTTCTAACTCCCAAGTAAGATATATATCAGGAACATATCTACCCTCAAATGGTGAAATATTCAATTTCAGTTTAGGAATATGGACATCATCTCGTACCTGAGGTGGTGGTGCAGGCCTACCATTACGAATATATACCTGAGGTCGACCTGCTGGTGGTGGTGCAGGTGGCTGCACGTAGTGCTGATTTTGATCAACCTCATCCTCATAATCTCCCACATAATCATCCTCCTCCGCATCAGTAGCAGGAGCCACAGAAGTATCAACAGCAGCACCAACAGTTTGGCCAAACGCAAGAGGAACACGACTCGCTCGGTGAAGGTCTGTTTCGCGATGTGGAGGTAGTCGTTGTTGTTGTTGTTGGAGAGGTGCGTTAGGTGCAACGGGTGGTGGTGGTGGAAGACGCGCGAGAAATTCATTAAACTTGTTATCGAGCTTTGTTTCGAATGTCTTCTCAAGGCCAGTGATCTTCTCCATGGCCTCTTCAAAATTGTTCAGCACATCTTGCACCTGTTCAGTCATCATTTGCTGAAACTTATCATGAAGCTCCTTGTTCGATAAATTCTCCCAGTCAATCTCGTCGGCTTGTGATCCTGGCATGGTTAGCAGCAATAGAAACACACAAGAATATGATCCTACAGACTATGAACAAGTGGTGGTGGTGGTTGTCACAAAACCGTCAAGCAAAACTCAAATTCTTACCAGTTCTTACCCAGCAACAGGCGGTGATCGGCAACAGTTGTTGTCAAAACTCTCAAAGCTTGGATAGAGCGATTACCAGGGAGAGTCAAACGCACGACGTAGATGTATGTGGAGCTGGGAAGGCTTATAATATGGTAGCAAAAAGGGTCAGCAATAATCAATTCAGAGATGCAAAGTTGAATAAACGCTCAACGACGGTACTGTGCTGGTCCTAGGCTAGACTGTGCTAGAGACGCGAGCCTAGAACACCAACAAAATCACGGCGCGGCACGTAAACAAGGGAGGAGCACACTCTGAATTTTTTTTCTCTTTTTTTTTCTCTTTTTTTTCCTCTTTTTTTTTGCTCCGCAACAATTTTTTTTCGAAAAAGTCTACAAATGGTCTAAAAACTGCCTAGCCAGAATTTTCCAGACTTAGTTTTTTTTAAATTGGAACTATTTTTCTTCTGTGGATGGCTCGGAAGTTGGGGAGTCCTCTGTCACGACTCGGAGTGTCGCGTGATCTGGAAATCGAGAACAATGCAACAATTACTAGACTCGGACTAGGACTGTTGGCGGAGATGAATCTGGTGGAGCTCGGACTGGTGGCGGAGATGAATCTGGTGGAACATGGACAAGTGGCGGATATATGTTGCAGGTGAACTCGGATTGGCGTGATGGCAGCGGATATGTGGTGGCTTATATGGATTCGGATTGGCGGTGAATATGTGGTGGTGGTATATGGCAACAACGACGATGATGATGCGGTGGTGATATATGCCAGCGGCGACGTGACAACCTGTGAACAGAACTCAAAACTCTAAAAGACTAGACGCTAAGACCAGCAACTGGACACGACAATGCAACCGCAAATTCAACAAAGCAAATACAGAAAAGATTATGCAAGGCTCAGATTGGTTCGGATGGGATTAACTAACCCTAATTTTTTTTTGCTTTTTCGTGGACTATAGGTATGAAGAACAGACTCGATCTAAACTACGAAAAACTGTAAAATCTCACCGAGCAACCTGGAAATCTGATACCACTTGATAGCGGCAAAGGTGTCCCGTCTTTCGATGAGATGATGGATATCGCTTTGGTGGCAGTCGACTTTGACGATCCGACTACGAACGTGCGAGGACGTCGCGCCTTAGCAATCGCTAAACCAACTCCGAGAGGTTATTGACCACGCCGGAGCACGATCAACCTGACCACGAGGGTCTGTTTCCTGCGAGCAAACGAAGAACAAGCAAGAAACTGAGATTGCAATCTGGATATTGCGAATATAAGATGAAAGCTTTATTGATCAAGGTGGGGTTCTGTGACGCCTTTGTCTGGTCGTTGAACAAAAACGAAGTACGCGAAGTTGCAGCTATGGCGAACTTTAATCTAAACAAAACCCAAAATCTAAACGGTGCCCTAAGGGCTGTATATATGGAGGAAGAGAGGGGAATTTCGTGGCCCTTGGTGGAGGGGTCCGAAATCAACCCTATCTCTTGTTTCCCCACACATACGGACTCTAAAAATAGCCTATACTTATGTATTTCGAAATTACATGGGCCTGGCCCAATAAAAAGGTGACGCGGCACCTATAATAGCCTCGGGACGAAATTTATGAAGTGGCATCTTGTATATTTCGTCCAAGGCTTCATGCACCCATTATGGTGGCTTCAAAGTCCTGAAATCATCACTTGTAACTCCGTTCTTGTTCCCCTTGCGCATGGCATCATCTCCATGCTTGTTCTTGCTCCAATGTTCATCCTTCTCCAAGCTAGGCCCTTCATTTGTAAGCAAAACAAATGTATCCAATTTAGGCAGCATCATATTCTCATGAACATTAGAATCATTACCAAGAAATGAAAGTACCTGATAATTTAATTGGCGTGCGCGAGCTCTAGTAATTGGTCCCGTATATGTAGCAGTGGGGGCTATGGGTGTAACAATGGTATTGATGTCCTCATCATTTGGGATAGAAGTCGTTGCATTTTTGCTAAGTAGGTTGTGCACAAGTTCTTGTATCCGCCTATCATGCAATCGTGCTAGCGTCTCTCTAGTGTTGTGCAACAAGAGCATTTTTGTGGTTTCCACATTTTGGCTCACCCTTGGTTGCACAACCCCACTTATCTTTTTGCGCGTGTGTTTCTGTGTACCTTATATGCTTGGTCTACTTGTTACATTGCATCTTGCGAATCTTCTCCAACATTATTGAATCTTGCTTACATTCACATTAAAAATTGTGCCACCATCCTAACCAAGCTCCACGATAAGCTTTTACTTGTGTAGGTGTGAGAAACCGACGTGAATTCGTACCAATTGGGCTATTTCCTTGTCCTACATTGGAGTGATCATCGATTCATTTTCAACTTCGGTCAAGGTACATTTGCTATTCGTTCCTCTCTTTCTACCACTCACACTTGTCTTGGAATGATGGATAGGCCAAGTACTTCTACCAACCCACTCTTCATGGAGCAAGACAACGACATGAACTCCTTCGTCACCAAGAGTCACCTCTTTGGTGCACATCGTGCTTTGCATCAAGATCAACAAGCTATGAGTGAACGCATCGACAACCTTGCCGCTGACTTACGACTTTCCGAGCAACGTACAAGGGACTACTTCGACCACAAGCTCGACGATCACAAGCAAGAGAATGACGCAAGGATGGACGAGATTCACGCTTTGTTGCTCAACCTCTCTTCTTCCACTTCAAGAAGGAGCCGTTCAAGTCGCCACTCCGACTTCACCCTCTCCGGCTCAAGTACACCAACGTCGAACACTCTTCGTCGAGCCGCGCGCACCGACCGTCAAGCAAACCTCAATCCACTTCGAGACACCAACTCTCAAGAACATCGACAACGTCAAGCCAAAGAAGCATTTGCGCTAGCACGAGAACGACAACAACAACGCCAACATGAAGAGGAAGAACGTGTGCGTCTCCATCAACTTGAACAAGATGCCGAGACACATCATCAAGAACAACAACTCCGTGACACTCAAGCTCTTGCGGCGCAACAAGCTCTACGCGATTCCAGCCAAGCCGTTGCCGACCGAGGCCGACAAGCCCGTGAACAAGAGGAAGCACTTCGTGAAGAAATTCAAGAACGATGATTTCAAGCTCGCGTGCATCGTGCGGTCCCTCCTCGAGCTCGACAAGCTCCTCCACAAGCTCGCCAAGACCATCACGTTAATCAAGAGCATGAAGACAATGGGAACCCTCCACGACAAGAGAAACACGAGGTTGACAACCCTCCGCGTCAAGAGCACCACGAGTTGAACAATCATCTACAACATGGGCGTCATCATCCCCGACCCCAATACAATGAAGAGCAACGCTACGGCAAGCTCAAGTTCACCATGCCCAAGTTCAGCGGAAGCAATGATCCCGAAGAATACCTTTCATGGGCATTTAAAGTTGACAAGATCTTCTGTTTGCACAATTATGAAGAAGAGAAGAAGATCACGATGGCATCCATTGAGTTCCAAGACTATGTCCTCATTTGGTGGGAACAAATCATTGAGCGCCGCGAGGCAAGAGGTGAACCACCCATCACTACTTGGGCACAAATGAAGGATGTTATGAGAGCACGCTTCGTGCCTACCTACTACAACCGCGACCTCTTCAAGAAACTCCAACAACTCAAGCAAGGAACCAAGAGCGTTGAAGAATACTACAAGGAGATGGAGATTGCAATGATAAGAGCCAATGTGACGGAAGATGATGAGAAAACAATGGCACGTTTCTTGAATGGACTCAATCATCCTATCAAGAAGATCGCCGACTTCCAACCATTCTCAAATCTCATCGAGCTAGTGCACCAAGCTACCGAAGCTGAACGCCAAGTGCAAGATGATTTCAAGTATGCCAAGTTCTCATCCAAGTCCTACGGCTTCCCCAATAACCAAGCTTCAACGACTCCAACACCGACTACAAGACCCTCTACTTCCAACATCGACAAGTCGACTTCTAAGAAAGCTTCGCCAACTACAAGCAATTCTAATACGAGAAACTTCAAGCCAAGAGCTTCATAATCATCAACCCCTACCGATGAGACTGTCAAGACGAGTTCCTTCAAGTGTTTCACTTGCGGCGGCCGAGGCCACAAGTCCTATGAGTGCACCAACAAGCGCACCATGATCTTCAATGATGATGGCACTTATGATTCCATGAGCGAAGGAGAAACGGAAGCCCTTGAACAAGTCGCCATGCACCGCCAAGTGAACAATGAAGAAGAACAAGTCTTTTGTGATGAAGACTCAAGTCCCGCACTTGTTGTCTCCAAAGTCTTGACTCTCCAACATCACCAAGAAGAAGACCAATGATGCACCATATTCCACACCAAGGCCGGCATCAATGGACGATCCGTCAAGGTCATCATCGATGGAGGAAGTTGTCATAATCTCGCAAGTGAAGAACTTTGCTCCAAGCTCCAATTGCCCAAGACGAAGCACCCACATCCATACAAAGTGCAATGGCTTAGTGACTCCGGCACTATCCAAGTCGAGCACCGAGTACAAGTCTCCTTCAAAATCGGCGCCTACGAAGACACCTTGGAGTGCGACGTCATCGCAATGACCATTTGTCATCTTCTCCTTGGACGGCCATGGCAATTCGATAGAGGAGTCGTCCACAATGGGCATACAAACCACTATAGCATCAAGATTGATAGAGGCAAAGGTGTCCCGTCTTTCGATGAGATGATGGATATCGCTTTGTTGGAAGTCGACTTTGACGATCCGACTACGAACGTGCGAGGACGTCGCGCCTTAGCAATCGCTAAACCAACTCCGAGAGGTTATTGACCACGCCGGAGCACGATCAACCTGACCACGAGGGTCTGTTTCCTGCGAGCAAACGAAGAACAAGCAATAAACTGAGATTGCAATCTGGATATTGCGAATATAAGATGAAAGCTTTATTGATCAAGGTGGGGTTCTGTGACGCCTTTGTCTGGTCGTTGAACACAAACGAAGTACGCGAAGTTGCAGCTATGGCGAACTTTTAATCTAAACAAAACCCAAAGTCTAAACGATGCCCTAAGGGCTGTATATATGGAGGAAGAGGGGGGGAATTTCGTGGCCCTTGGTGGAGGGGTCCGAAATCAACCCTATCTCTTGTTTCCCCACACATACGGACTCTAAAAATAGCCTATACTTATGTATTTCGAAATTACATGGGCCTGGCCCAATAATAAGGTGACGCAGCACCTAAAATAGCCTCGGGACGAAATCTATGAAGTGGCATCTTGTATATTTCGTCCAAGGCTTCATGCACCCATTATGGTGGCTTCAAAGTCCTGAAATCATCACTTGTAACTCCGTTCTTGTTCCCCTTGCGCATGCCATCATCTCCATGCTTGTTCTTGCTCCAATGTTCATCCTTCTCCAAGCTAGGCCCTTCATTTGTAAGCAAAACAAATGTATCCAATTTAGGCAGCATCATATTCTCATGAACATTAGAATCATTACCAAGAAACGAAAGTACCTGGTAATTTAGTTGGCGTGCACGAGCTCTAGTAATTGGTCCAGTATGTATAGCAGCAGGGGCTGTGGGTGTAACAATTGTATTGATGTCCTCATCATCCTCCCCTTCTTGAAATGAAGTCGTCCTCGACGGAAGTTCATCTTCCTCACCCAAATAAGGCTTCAAATCTGCAATGTTAAAAGTAGAACTAACCCCAAAATCTGCAGGCAGCTCAAGTTTATATGCATTATCATTTATTTTCTCTAACACCTTAAAGGGACCATCAGCACGTGGCATTAACTTTGATTTGCGCAAATCAGGAAATCTATCCTTACGCAAATGTAACCAAACAAGATCTCCAGGTGCAAACACAACATGTTTTCTACCCTTATCTCCAACAAGTTTATATTTAGCATTCATGCGCTCAATGTTTTCCTTAGTTAACTCATGCATTTTTAAAATCAATTCAGCACGTTGTTTAGCATCAAAATTAACCTTCTCCGAAGATGGAAGAGGCAACAAATCAATAGGTGCACGAGGTAGGAAACCATACACAACTTCAAAAGGGCACATCTTAGTAGTAGAATGCATTGAACGATTATAAGCAAATTCAATATGAGGCAAGCATTCCTCCCACATTTTCTTATTATTCTTCAAAACAGCCCTAAGCATAGTAGACAACGTTCTATTGACTACTTCAGTTTGTCCATCAGTTTGGGGGTGACAAGTAGTACTAAAAAGCAGTTTAGTCCCCAACTTAGCCCATAAACATCTCCAAAAGTGGCTAAGAAATTTAGTATCACGATCTGAAACAATAGTATTTGGCACACCATGCAAGCGAATAATTTCACGAAAGAACAAATCAGCAACATTAACAGCATCATCGCTTTAGTTAACCACAAATCGTCCAATGAAAGCACGTAAAACTTCGTTCATTAATCTCATGAAAGTACTAGGTGCATTAGTTAACCCAAAAGGCATGACTAACCACTCATATAATCCAAACTTAGTTTTGAATGCTGTTTTCCATTCATCTCCCAATTTCATACGAATTTGATGGTATCCACTACGTAAATCAACTTTGGAGAATATTGTAGAGCCACTCAATTCATCAAGCATATCATCTAGCCTAGGAATAGGATGACGATAACGAATAGTAATATTATTAATGCCTCTACAATCAACACACATACGTGATGTACCATCCTTTTTCGGCACTAGAATAATAGGAACAGCACAAGGACTAAGGGATTCGCGTATATAACCTTTGTCGAGAAGCTCTTGTACTTGACGCATAATCTCCTTCGTCTCCTCTGGATTGGTACGGTATGGTGCACGGTTTGGCAGTGAAGCACCGGGAATTAAGTCAATCTGATGCTCAATCCCTCGAATAGGCGGTAATCCCGGTGGCACGTCTTGTGGAAAGACGTCAGCGAACTCCTGCAAAATGTTAGTGACAGCAGGAGGCAAAGAGGAAGGCACGTCCTCGAATGAAAATAATGCCTCTTTGCACACAAAAGCATAGCAAACAGATTTGCTGAAGTCTAGCTCATCAATATCAGATTTGGTGGCAAATAAACATGCACTTTTCAATTTAATTTCAGAAACAACACTAGATGGTTTATTATTAGGCTTCATTTGTTGCTCAAATTCTTTTGCCACAATCTGATTTTCACTCTTATTCGTCTCCTGTTTTGCTTTATTAGCTCTATTAATATCATCTTTCAAAATGGAATCAGGAGTCATAGGAAGCAAAGTAATATTTTTATCCTTATGAACAAGAGTATAGTGATTGTTTCTACCATGGTGTACAGAATTTTTATCAAATTGCCATGGTCTACCAAGTAATAAGGAACATGCTTGCATAGGTACCACATCACAATCAACATAATCAGCATATGTAGATATACTAAAATGCACACGAACAGTACGTGTTACCTTAACCTTGCCGCTGTTGTTGAACCATTGGATGTAGTAAGGATGTGGATGTGGTCTTGTGGTGAGAGAAAGCTTCTCGACCATCTCCATGCTAGCCAAGTTGTTGCAGCTCCCTCCGTCTATGATGACGCGCACAGAACGTTCCTTCACAACTCCCTTGGTATGGAACAAATTGTGCCTCTGATTTTGCTCAGCTTGTGTGACCTGCACACTCAAAACACGTTGAGCAACTAAACATTCATACCTGTCAGCGTCTTCAGGAGCCATGTATTGCGTCTCATGACCAGAATCATCTCCACCATGTTCTTCACGTGTAATAAGAGCCAATGTCTCCTCATCATAGTCACTAGCGGACTCATATCCACCATCCGCGGTAATAATCATCACACGCGGAGATTTGCATTCCCTCGCATAATGACCTCCTCCCTTACAACGACGACAAATAATATCACTTGTGTGCCCTGTTGATGCCATGGAAGAAGAAGAACGCTGTGCAGGCCCCGCAGGTGCGCTCTTGGCAGATAATGGTGGTTGTGCCTGTTTTCTTGTATCACGGCTGGAGGTGGCACCGGATGGAGGTGCTGGTGCAGTTGAAGTAGAAGATGCACGTGGTGTCCATGATGAAGGTCGGCCTGCAGAAAAGTTAGTTCGCCCCAATGCTTGTCGATCCTGCACTTCACGTTCAGCTTTACAAGCAAGATGGAATAAACGAGTGATATTAGTATACTTGATAGAGGCAAAGGTGTCCCGTCTTTCGATGAGATGGTGGATATCGCTTTGGTGGAAGTCGACTTTGACGATCCGACTACGAACGTGCGAGGACGTCGCGCCTTAGCAATCGCTAAACCAACTCCGAGAGGTTATTGACCACGCCGGAGCACGATCAACCTGACCACGAGGGTCTATTTCCTGCGAGCAAACGAAGAACAAGCAAGAAACTAAGATTGCAATCTGGATATTGCGAATATAAGATGAAAGCTTTATTGATCAAGGTGGGGTTCTGTGACGCCTTTGTCTGGTCGTTGAACACAAACGAAGTACGCGAAGTTGCAGCTATGGCGAACTTTTAATCTAAACAAAACCCAAAGTCTAAATGATGCCCTAAGGGCTGTATATATGGAGGAAGAGGGGGGAATTTCGTGGCCCTTGGTGGAGGGGTCCGAAATCAACCCTATCTCTTGTTTCCCCACACATACGGACTCTAAAAATAGCCTATACTTATGTATTTCGAAAATACATGGGCCTGGCCCAATAATAAGGTGACGCAGCACCTAAAATAGCCTCGGGACAAAATTTATGAAGTGGCATCTTGTATATTTCGTCCAAGGCTTCATGCACCCATTATGGTGGCTTCAAAGTCCTGAAATCATCACTTGTAACTCCGTTCTTGTTCCCCTTGCGCATGCCATCATCTCCATGCTTGTTCTTGCTCCAATGTTCATCCTTCTCCAAGCTAGGCCGTTCATTTGTAAGCAAAACAAATGTATCCAATTTAGGCAGCATCATATTCTCATGAACATTAGAATCATTACCAAGAAACGAAAGTACCTGGTAATTTAGTTGGCGTGCACGAGCTCTAGTAATTGGTCCAGTATGTATAGCAGCAGGGGCTGTGGGTGTAACAATTGTATTGATGTCCTCATCATCCACCTCTTCTTGAAATGAAGTCGTCCTCGACGGAAGTTCATCTTCCTCACCCAAATAAGGCTTCAAATCTGCAATGTTAAAAGTGGGACTAACCCCAAAATCTGCAGGCAGCTCAAGTTTATATGCATTATCATTTATTTTCTCTAACACCTTAAAGGGACCATCAGCACGTGGCATTAACTTTGATTTGCGCAAATCAGGAAATCTATCCTTACGCAAATGTAACCAAACAAGATCTCCAGGTGCAAACACAACATGTTTTCTACCCTTATCTCCAACAAGTTTATATTTAGCATTCATGCGCTCAATGTTTTCCTTAGTTAACTCATGCATTTTTAAAATCAATTCAGCACGTTGTTTAGCATCAAAATTAACCTTCTCCGAAGATGGAAGAGGCAACAAATCAATAGGTGCACGAGGTAGGAAACCATACACAACTTCAAAAGGGCACATCTTAGTAGTAGAATGCAATGAACGATTATAAGCAAATTCAATATGAGGCAAGCATTCCCCCCACATTTTCTTATTATTCTTCAAAACAGCCCTAAGCATAGTAGACAATGTTCTATTGACTACTTCAGTTTGTCCATCAGTTTGGGGGTGACAAGTAGTACTAAAAAGCAGTTTAGTCCCCAACTTAGCCCATAAACATCTCCAAAAGTGGCTAAGAAATTTAGTATCACGATCTGAAACAATAGTATTTGGCACACCATGCAAGCGAATAATTTCACGAAAGAACAAATCAGCAACATTAACAGCATCATCACTTTTATGACATGGTATAAAGTGTGCCATTTTCGAGAATCTATCCACGACAACAAATATGCTATCCCTCCCCTTCTTTGTTCGAGGTAAACCTAAAACAAAGTCCATAGATATATCCTCCCAAGGAACACTAGGTACAGGCAAAGGCATATATAAACCATGAGGATTGAGTCGTGACTTAGCTTTTTGACATGTAGTGCAGCGAGCAATAAAACGCTCAACATCCCGTCTCATCTTTGGCCAAAAGAAATGTGTAGCAAGTACGTCCTCCGTCTTCTTCACGCCAAAGTGTCCCATTAATCCTCCTCCATGCGCCTCCTGCAACAACAAAAGACGAACTGAGCTAGCTAGAATGCATAGCTTGTTAGCACGAAACACAAATCCATCGTTAACAACAAACTTGTTCCACATTCTTCCTTCTTTACAATTCTGCATTACATCTTTAAAATCAGCATCATGCACATATTGATCTTTGATGGTCTCCAAACCAAATATTTTGAAGTCAAGTTGTGAAAGCATAGTATAGCGACGAGACAATGCATCAGCAATAACATTTTCTTTTCC
Source organism: Triticum aestivum (assembly GCF_018294505.1). Lineage (NCBI taxonomy): Eukaryota > Viridiplantae > Streptophyta > Magnoliopsida > Poales > Poaceae > Triticum > Triticum aestivum. The sequence continues at coordinate 252,735,136 of NC_057806.1, read as the reverse complement.
CTTCTTGTGTTTAATGACATAAGGGAAAGTCTCAATGAATTCAACCCATTTAGCATGTCTACGATTTAGTTTAGCTTGACTTTTAATATGTTTCAAAGATTCATGATCAGAATGTATAACAAATTCTTTGGGCCATAAATAATGTTGCCTTGTTTCTAAGGTCCGAACAAGAGCATATAATTCTTTATCATAAGTAGAATAATTCAGACTAGGCCCACTCAATTTTTCAGAAAAGTATGCAACAGGTTTGCCATCTTGTAATAACACACCTCCTAATCCAATTCCACTAGCATCACATTCAAGCTCAAAAGTCTTATTAAAATCAGGAAGTTGGAGTAAAGGAGCATGTGTCAACTTATCTTTCAATACCGTGAAGGCTTCTTCCTGTGAGGTACCCCAAAGAAAAGGCACATCTTTCTTTGTAAGCTCATTGAGAGGTGCAGCAATGGTGCTGAAATCTCTCACAAAACGCTTATAGAATCCAGCGAGGCCAAGAAAACTCCTCACTTGTGTGACCGTTTTGGGTTGCGGCCAACTCTCAATAGCTTCAATCTTGGCTTTATCAACTTCAATTCCCTGTGGAGTAACAACATAGCCAAGAAAAGATACTCGGTCGGTGCAAAAGGTGCACTTCCCAAGGTTACCAAACAAACGTGCATCACGTAGAGCAATAAAAACAGCACGTAAATGTTCCAAATGTTCTTCCAAAGATCTGCTATAAATCAATATGTCATCAAAGTAAACTACCACAAATCGTCCAATGAAAGCACGTAAAACTTCGTTCATTAATCTCATGAAAGTACTAGGTGCATTAGTTAACCCAAAAGGCATGACTAACCACTCATATAATCCAAACTTAGTTTTAAATGCTGTTTTCCATTCATCTCCCAATTTCATACGAATTTGATGGTAGCCACTACGCAAATCAACTTTGCAGAATATTGTAGAGCCACTCAATTCATCAAGCATATCATCTAGCCTAGGAATAGGATGACGATAACGAATAGTAATATTATTAATGCCTCTACAATCAACACACATACGTGATGTACCATCCTTTTTCGGCACTAGAATAATAGGAACAGCACAAGGACTAAGGGATTCGCGTATATAACCTTTGTCGAGAAGCTCTTGTACTTGACGCATAATCTCCTTCGTCTCCTCTGGATTGGTACGGTATGGTGCACGGTTTGGCAGTGAAGCACCGGGAATTAAGTCAATCTGATGCTCAATCCCTCGAATAGGCGGTAATCCCGGTGGCACGTCTTGTGGAAAGACGTCAGCGAACTCCTGCAAAATGTTAGTGACAGCAGGAGGCAAAGAGGAAGGCACGTCCTCGAATGAAAATAATGCCTCTTTGCACACAAAAGCATAGCAAACAGATTTGCTGAAGTCTAGCTCATCAATATCAGATTTGGTGGCAAATAAACATGCACTTTTCAATTTAATTTCAGAAACAACACTAGATGGTTTATTATTAGGCTTCATTTGTTGCTCAAATTCTTTTGCCACAATCTGATTTTCACTCTTATTCGTCTCCTGTTTTGCTTTATTAGCTCTATTAATATCATCTTTCAAAATGGAATCAGGAGTCATAGGAAGCAAAGTAATATTTTTATCCTTATGAACAAGAGTATAGTGATTGTTTCTACCATGGTGTACAGAATTTTTATCAAATTGCCATGGTCTACCAAGTAATAAGGAACATGCTTGCATAGGTACCACATCACAATCAACATAATCAGCATATGTAGATATACTAAAATGCACACGAACAGTACGTGTTACCTTAACCTTGCCGCTGTTGTTGAACCATTGGATGTAGTAAGGATGTGGATGTGGTCTTGTGGTGAGAGAAAGCTTCTCGACCATCTCCATGCTAGCCAAGTTGTTGCAGCTCCCTCCGTCTATGATGACGCGCACAGAACGTTCCTTCACAACTCCCTTGGTATGGAACAAATTGTGCCTCTAATTTTGCTCAGCTTGTGTGATCTGCACACTCAAAACACGTTGAGCAACTAAACATTCATACCTGTCAGCGTCTTCAGGAGCCATGTATTGCGTCTCATTATCAGAATCATCTCCACCATGTTCTTCACGTGTAATAAGAGCCAAAGTCTCCTCATCATAGTCACTAGCGGACTCATATCCACCATCCGCGGTAGCAATCATCACACGTGGAGATTTGCATTCTCTCGCATAATGACCTCCTCCCTTACAACGACGACAAATAATATCACTTGTGTGCCCTGTTGATGCTATGGAAGAAGAAGAACGCTGTGTAGGCCCCGCAGGTGCGCTCTTGGCAGATAATGTTGGTTGTGCCTGTTTTCTTGTATCACGGCTGGAGGTGGCACCTGATGGAGGTGCTAGTGCAGTTGAAGTAGAAGATGCACGTGGTGTCCATGATGAAGGTCGGCCTGCAGAAAAGTTAGTTCGCCCCAATGCTTGTCGATCCTGCACTTCACGTTCAGCTTTACAAGCAAGATGGAATAAACGAGTGATATTAGTATACTCCTTATAGTCTAGAATGGTCTGAATCTCTCTATTTAATCCACCCAGAAAACATGCAAGCATAGCTTCATTCTCCTCAACAATACCACATCTAATCATGCCAGTTTGTAATTCCTGATAATATTCTTCCACAGAATTTTTTCCTTGTCTTAAACGCTGCAATTTTTGAAGCAATTCACGTTGATAATATGGTGGAACCCAACGCGTACGCATAGCAGTTTTCAAAGCAGCCCAAGTAGTTGGAATAGGATATAATCTACATGATGAGGACATGACTACCTTGGATATGACCAAAAATATTGCATATATGCATATTTGTCAGGTGATTTCTAGTGCAAACTATTCAATAATCTATTTATGTTATCCAGAACAAAAATACTTCACACACTTTTGTGTTTTGTCTAATTGCAGGTGTATGGGACATTTGTACAATCCACATATGAAGATAAGGAAGAAAGATATGTTTATTTGCTGTCCAAAAAGTTCTCTCACGTCACTTTTGGCCCAAGAGAAGATAGAGTCCAAGTCTCTCACGTTCTGGATTCAGATTCGGACTGCACAGACACACCTGACTCAAAACGCACACAAGTTTTTCATACGGACTCCGAATTGGGTGATTCTTTTTTGTTGGAAACTAGATTTCGTGCACTTTCCAACTCAATTGGAATCACCTTCAAATTCGTTCGGAGCGTTGAGTTGTGGACGAAACAATCTGATGCTGCAGCAGAATCCGAGTCAAACTACAAGTCCAAAGGTGTTACATCACCTCCACTTGGGCCCATTGGCCTTGTACGACCTAGATTTAGTTTTAGGCTGCCTTGGGACGTCCTCCCACCTCCTTGGCCGCCACCCCTTGCTCCTATATAAGTAGATCCATCTAGTAGCTTTTCCTTGGGATTTGTTTAGTTAAAAGTTAGCCATTGCAACTTCGTGTACTTCGTTTGTGTCCAACGACCAGACCAAGACCGCTTACGGATCCCCACCGTTATCAATACCTCATATATATTTGCAATATTCAGATTGCGTTATCATATTCTTGCTCGTTCTTCGATTGCTTGCAGGAATAGACCTTCGTGGTCAGGCTGACCGTGCTTCCGGCATCGTCAGTAACCTCAGTAGATTGGTTTAGCGATTGCTAAGGCGCAACGTCGTGCTCGTTTGTAGTCGGATCGTCAAAGTCGTCTCCACCAAATCGATAGTTATCATCTCATCGAAAGATCGGGACACCCTCGCCTCTATCAAGTGGTATCAGTTTTCAGGTTGCTCGGTGAGAATTTCCAGTTTTCCTAGATTAGATTTATTTTCTTACCTATTGTCCAAGAAAAAGCCACAAAAAAAGTTAGATCTATTCATCCTTTCTCCAAGCCAGTCTGAGCCTTTGCAATTTTCTTTTCATTGTATGCATTATTGAATTATCGGTTGCATCGTCGTGTCGACTTGCTGGTCTTAGTGTCTAGTTCGTTTAGAGTTTCGAGTTCTTTTCACATTAGTCACGCCGCCGCTGCATCGTTAGCCCTTCCGTTGTTCACCATCCATCCATCAGTTTCCACCACGTGCTACCCACCGTTCATTGTCATAATCATAGTTGAGATCATTCACATCTTCGCTTGATCCAATCTGCATCTTATCTAGTTTGTTTGGAACGAGAGAGAGAAAAAAAAGAAGGAGAAAAAAAAAGAGAAAAAAAAGTAAAAAAAAAGTCGGAGAAAAAAAAGGAAAAAAGTGTAAGGAAAAAAAAAGAGAAAAAAAAACAAAATTCGGATCTATCTAGACTCAATCTCGTAGTTGAATTCGGATTGGAATCTGTTTTGTGCACTGTTTAGTAAAACAGGCATAACTTCCTCATACGAAGTCCGTTTTGGCTCCACAAGTACTCAAATTAAAGCTAGCGACTAGACGCATCTGAATAGTTACAAAAGCAAGTTCAATATTTGGCGCCTCAAAATCAGCTTCTAAATAGGTCTTTTTGCCCTCCAAAGTTCGCGCATACAGTTTGTTCCAATTTTTCAGGCCAGTTTTAGAATTCTTTGACTCCTCATATCAACTCGGAATTGAGTGATTCTTTTTGCATTGTAAAGCTTGAGTTAGTAGCATTCTTTGAAAGAATTTATCAAAAAATTGTCTCAAACTTTTCAAGAGGAAATTTGGAGAGAGAGTTGTTGTATATCCTGCTTGGCAGTTGTTTTTCATCATTATCTTCACTGCCGTTGTGATCTTCACTTATATCTTGCTGTCAAGAGCTACTTAGTATCCTTCATTGATGCTCGTTGTGCTACGCCGTGACCTTATTAGTGTTCTAGGCTCGCGTCTCTAGTTCGGTCTAGCCTAGGACCAGCACAGTACCGTCGTTGAGCGTTTATTCAACATTGCATCTTTGAATTGATTATTGCTAATCTTTTGCTACCATATATAGCCAACCCAGCTCCACATATTTCTACACCGTGTATACGTACACTCCCCTGGCAATCGCTTTACTCAATATTCGGAGTTACTTGACACCGCTGGTTGCCGATCACCGCCTGCTGCATGGTAAGAACATGTAAGACATTGATATTTGCTTTACTGTGAGCGTTTTACCACCACATCCTAGTAGTTATAGGAACATTATTTTTGGGTTCTGTTTCTTGTTCTACTAATCATGACAGGATCCAGAGTCAATTCATGGGCTTTGTCGATAGCGGGAGACGTGCCACCACCTTTGCAAATACCACAACCGTCACGAGAGGTGCACAAACATCCAAATGCACATGATCAGGTTAATGTATCTATACCACCATTTAATGGCCATTTTAAACCTGCTTTATATATTGAATGGGAGTTCGACATAAAAAATATATTTGCTTCCCATAATTTCGATGAACATAAAAAGGTTAAGGTTGCGGTTGGTTCTTTCACTGGTTATGCTTTGGTTTGGTGGAGTGAATATTGTCGGTTACACCCTGATTATATACCTACTACTTGGGATGATTTGAAACTTGCCATGCGACATACTTTCGTCCCTGCTTATTATACTCGTGACATGACTAAGAAGTTGCAACACTTAAAACAAGGTAGTGAAACTGTAACAAAATATTATGATGATTTACAAACTACCTTGTTGCATTCCTCTTTAGAAGAAAGTGAAGATGATTTTATGGATAGATTTTGGGGAGGATTAAACCGTGATATTCAAGAGATACTAATTCATGAAGAGTGTTATCCTATGGACCATTTGTTTCATCTTGCTTGCAAAGCTGAACAGGAAATAAAACGACGTGTTGGCCATGAGGAGAACAAGCACACGGTGCACATTCCAACAGTTGATATGATTGTTCCTTCAACTACTAGGCATACTATGACAACCACATCCGTTGTTATCAGGACTACATCGCCTCCACCATGTGACACATCGGCCCCGAGAGTGGCTACATCATCTGAGTTGATCATAAGAGGTAATGACAAAGGTACTGATCTTCCATCTCTACATGAGAATGATGAATGCCTTGTCAATTTGAATGCACCATCTGATGAGCTACCCACTACTTTGATCACACCACCTATTTTAGAGGACTACGTTGATAATTTGACTTTGCCATGTGATCAAACAACTGAAATACCAACAATTTTGAGTGCACCCATTGAATTAACTATTGATGCAAAAGAACCAATGTTTAATCATTTTGATATGACCTCTAATCTTGGTGATGATTCTGTGTTGAATGACTTATTGAATGTTTGCTTATTTAAGCATGTTGTAGCATGTAAATTTGATGCAAGTAAGGTTTATTCACCAATGTTGGGATGGTTTAATGATGAACATTGTCAATCTTTTGAAATGAATAAGAGCTTCACTTATATGTGCAAACTGAGTTGCAATATTTTCATGCCTTCTACTTCTTGTGCTAATTTTTTGGCTTTAGATTTTATGAACTATGCAAGTTACTCATCTATTCATGTGTCATATATTCAAAAATCAAGGGAAGTAAAAATGGATGACATATACATATACAACATGTACACCTTGTCTCTTTTGTTAGCCACATTTCAGATTAAGCAACGCCGAGGACGGCTTTATTTTCAAGAAGGGGAGGATGATGAGGACATGACTACCTTGGATATGACCAAAAATATTGCATATATGCATATTTGTCAGGTGATTTCTAGTGCAAACTATTCAATAATCTATTTATGTTATCTAGAACAAAAATACTTCACACACTTTTGTGTTTTGTCTAATTGCAGGTGTATGGGACATTTGTACAATCCACATATGAAGATAAGGAAGAAAGAGATGTTTATTTGCTGTCCAAAAAGTTCTCTCACGTCACTTTTGGCCCAAGAGAAGATAGAGTCCAAGTCTCTCACGTTCTGGATTCAGATTCGGACTGCACAGACACACCTGACTCAAAACGCACACAAGTTTTTCATACAGACTCCGAATTGGGTGATTCTTTTTTTGTTGGAAACTAGATTTCGGGCACTTTCCAACCCAATTGGAATCACCTTCAAATTCGTCCGGAGCGTTTAGTTGTGGACGAAACAATCTGATGCTGCAGCAGAATCCGAGTCAAACTACAAGTCCAAAGGTGTTACATCACCTCCACTTGGGCCCATTGGCCTTGTACGACCTAGATTTAGTTTTAGGCTGCCTTGGGACGTCCTCCCACCTCCTTGGTCTCCACCCCCTGCTCCTATATAAGTAGATTCATCTAATAGCTTTTCCTTGGGATTTGTTTAGTTAAAAGTTAGCCATTGCAACTTCGTGTACTTCGTTTGTGTCCAACGACCAGACCAAGACCGCTTACGGATCCCCACCATTATCAATACCTCATATATATTTGCAATATTCAGATTGCTTTATCATATTCTTGCTCGTTCTTCGATTGCTTGCAGGAATAGACCTTCGTGGTCAGGCTGACCGTGCTTCCGGCATCATCAGTAACCTCAGGAGATTGGTTTAGCGATTGCTAAGGCGCAACGTCGTGCATGTTTGTAGTCGGATCGTCAAAGTCGTCTCCACCAAATCGATAGTTATCATCTCATCGAAAGATCGGGACACCCCGCCTCTATCACAACCACATCCGTTGTTGTCAGGACTACATCTCCTCCACCATGTGACCCATCGCCCCCGAGAGTGGCTACATCATCTGAGTTGATCATAAGAGGTAATGACAAAGGTACTGATCTTCCATCTCTACATGAGAATGATGAATGCCTTGTCAATTTGAATGCACCATCTGATGAGCTACCCACTACTTTGATCACACCACCTATTTTAGAGGACTACGTTGATAATTTGACTTTGCCATGTGATCAAACAACTGAAATACCAACAATTTTGAGTGCACCCATTGAATTAACTATTGATGCAAAAGAACCAATGTTTAATCATTTTGATATGACCTCTAATCTTGGTGATGATTCTGTGTTGAATGACTTATTGCATGTTTGCTTATTTAAGCATGTTGTAGCATGTAAATTTGATGCAAGTAAGGTTTATTCACCAATGTTGGGATGGTTTAATGATGAACATTGTCAATCTTTTGAAATGAATAAGAGCTTCACTTATATGTGCAAACTGAGTTGTAATATTTTCATGCCTTCTACTTCTTGTGCTAATTTTTTGGCTTTAGATTTTATGAACTATGCAAGTTACTCATCTATTCATGTGTCATATATGCAAAAATCAAGGGAAGTAAAAATGGATAACATATAAATATACAACATGTACACCTTGTCTCTTTTGTTAGCCACATTTCAGATTAAGCAACGCCGAGGACGGCTTTATTTTCAAGAAGGGGAGGATGATGAGGACATGACTACCTTGGATATGACCAAAAATATTGCATATATGCATATTTGTCAGGTGATTTCTAGTGCAAACTATTCAATAATCTATTTATGTTATCCAGAACAAAAATACTTCACACACTTTTGTGTTTTGTCTAATTGCAGGTGTATGGGACATTTGTACAATCCACATATGAAGATAAGGAAGAAAGAGATGTTTATGTGCTGTCCAAAAAGTTCTCTCAGGTCACTTTTGGCCCAAGAGAAGATAGAGTCCAAGTCTCTCACGTTCTGAATTCAGATTCGGACTGCACAGACACACCTGATTCTAAACGCACACAAGTTTTTCATACGGACTCCGAATTGGGTGATTCTTTTTTTGTTGGAAACTAGATTTCGTGCACTTTCCAACCCAATTGGAATCACCAAATTCGTCCGGAGCGTTGAGTTGTGGACGAAACAATCTGATGTTGCAGCAGAATCCGAGTCAAACTACAAGTCCAAAGGTGTTACATCACCTCCACTTGGGCCCATTGGCCTTGTACGACCTAGATTTAGTTTTAGGATGCCTTGGGACGTCCTCCCACCTCCTTGGCCGCCACCCCTTGCTCCTATATAAGTAGATCCATCTAGTAGCTTTTCCTTGGGATTTGTTTAGTTAAAAGTTAGCCATTGCAACTTCGTGTACTTCGTTTGTGTCCAACGACCAGACCAAGACCGCTTACGGATCCCCACCGTTATCAATACCTCATATATATTTGCAATATTCAGATTGCTTTATCATATTCTTGCTCGTTCTTCGATTGCTTGCAGGAATACACCTTCGTGGTCAGGCTGACCGTGCTTCCGGCATCGTCAGTAACCTCAGGAGATTGGTTTAGCGATTGCTAAGGCGCAACATCGTGCTCGTTTGTAGTCGGATCGTCAAAGTCGTCTCCACCAAATCGATAGTTATCATCTCATCGAAAGATCGGGACACCCTCGCCTCTATCACTACAATGTTCAGACCACCATACACATGCAAAACTAGTGAAAGCACAAACAGCAGCAGCAACTCGTCTCTCCTCAGGATATTGTAAACATGTAAATCGTTGTTCAGTTTCTAACTCCCAAGTAAGATATATATCAGGAACATATCTACCCTCAAATGGTGGAATATTCAATTTTAGTTTAGGAATATGGACATCATCTCGTACCTGAGGTGGTGGTGCAGGCCTACCATTACGAATATATACCTGAGGTCGACCTGCTGGTGGTGGTGCTGGTGGCTGCTCGTAGATCTGATTTTGATCAACCTCATCCTCATAATCGCCCGCATACTCATCATCCTCCTGGGTACCAGCAACAGCAGTAGCAGGAGCCACAGAAGTATCAACAGCAGCACCAACAGTTTGTCCAAACGCAAGAGGAACACGGCTCGCTCGGCGAAGGTCTATTTCGCGACGTGGAGGTAGTCGTTGTTGTTGTTGTTGGAGAGGTGCGTTAGGTGCAGCGGGTGGTGGTGGTGGAAGACGCGCGAGCAATTCATTAAATCTGTTATCGAGCTTTGTTTCGAACGTCTTCTCAAGGCCAGTGATCTTCTCCATGGCCTCTTCAAAATTGTTCAGCACATCTTGCACCTGTTCAGTCATCATTTGCTGAAACTTATCATGAAGCTCCTTGTTCGATAAATTCTCCCAGTCAATCTCGTCGGCTTGTGATCCTGGCATGGTTAGCAGCAATAGAAACACACAAGAATATGATCCTACAGACTACGAACAAGTGGTGGTGGTGGGTGTCACAAATCCGTCAAGCAAATCTCAAATTCTTACCAGTTCTTACCCAGCAGCAGGCGGTGATCGGCAACCGTTGTAGTCAAAAACTCTCAAAGCTTGGATAGAGCGATTACCAGGGAGAGTCAAACGCACGACGTAGATGTATGTGGAGCTGGGAAGGCTTATAATATGGTAGCAAAAAGGGTCAGCAATAATGATAGAGGCAAAGGTGTCCCGTCTTTCGATGAGATGATGGATTTCGCTTTGGTGGAAGTCGACTTTGACGATCCGACTACGAACGTGCGAGGACGTCGCGCCTTAGCAATCGCTAAACCAACTCCGAGAGGTTATTGACCACGCCGGAGCACGATCAACCTGACCACGAGGGTCTGTTTCCTGCGAGCAAACGAAGAACAAGCAAGAAACTGAGATTGCAATCTGGATATTGCGAATATAAGATGAAAGCTTTATTGATCAAGGTGGGGTTCTGTGACGCCTTTGTCTGGTCGTTGAACACAAACGAAGTACGCGAAGTTGCAGCTATGGCGAACTTTTAATCTAAACAAAACCCAAATTCTAAACGATGCCCTAAGGGCTGTATATATGGAGGAAGAGGGGGGGAATTTCGTGGCCCTTGGTGGAGGGGTCCGAAATCAACCCTATCTCTTGTTTCCCCACACATACGGACTCTAAAAATAGCCTATACTTATGTATTTCGAAATTACATGGGCCTGGCCCAATAATAAGGTGACGCAGCACCTAAAATAGCCTCGGGACAAAATTTATGAAGTGGCATCTTGTATATTTCGTCCAAGGCTTCATGCACCCATTATGGTGGCTTCAAAGTCCTGAAATCATCACTTGTAACTCCGTTCTTGTTTCCCTTGCGCATGCCATCATCTCCATGCTTGTTCTTGCTCCAATGTTCATCCTTCTCCAAGCTAGGCCCTTCATTTGTAAGCAAAACAAATGTATCCAATTTAGGCAGCATCATATTCTCATGAACATTAGAATCATTACCAAGAAACGAAAGTACCTGGTAATTTAGTTGGCGTGCACGAGCTCTAGTAATTGGTCCAGTATGTATAGCAGCAGGGGCTGTGGGTGTAACAATTGTATTGATGTCCTCATCAGCTGGTGGCTGCTCGTAGATCTGATTTTGATCAACCTCATCCTCATAATCACCCGCATACTCATCATCCTCCTGGGTACCAGCAACAGCAGTAGCAGGAGCCACAGAAGTATCAACAGCAGCACCAACAGTTTGGCCAAATGCAAGAGGAACACGGCTCGCTCGGCGAAGGTCTATTTCGCGACGTGGAGGTAGTCGTTGTTGTTGTTGTTGGAGAGGTGCGTTAGGTGCAGCGGGTGGTGGTGGTGGAAGACGCGCGAGCAATTCATTAAATCTGTTATCGAGCTTTGTTTCGAACGTCTTCTCAAGGCCAGTGATCTTCTCCATGGCCTCTTCAAAATTGTTCAGCACATCTTGCACCTGTTCAGTCATCATTTGCTGAAACTTATCATGAAGCTCCTTGTTCGATAAATTCTCCCAGTCAATCTCGTCGGCTTGTGATCCTGGCATGGTTAGTAGCAATAGAAACACACAAGAATATGATCCTACAGACTACGAACAAGTGGTGGTGGTGGGTGTCACAAATCCGTCAAGCAAAACTCAAATTCTTACCAGTTCTTACCCAGCAACAGGCGGTGATCGGCAACCGTTGTAGTCAAAACTCTCAAAGCTTGGATAGAGCGATTACCAGGGAGAGTCAAACGCACGACGTAGATGTATGTGGAGCTGGGAAGGCTTATACTATGGTAGCAAAAAGGGTCAGCAATAATCAATTCAGAGATGCAAAGTTGAATAAACGCTCAACGACGGTACTGTGCTGGTCCTAGGCTAGACTGTGCTAGAGACGCGAGCCTAGAACACCAACAAAATCACGGCGCGGCACGTAAACAAGGGAAAAGCACACTCTGAATTTTTTTTTCCGCTCTTTTTTTTGCGCTCTTTTTTTTTTGCGCTGCTTTTTTTTGCGAAAAATCACTATAATGGCGAGTGTCTCAAAACTCTTCCAAGCTCAAACTGACAGGATGGGCACGAAATTTTTCGACCAATTTTTTTTTCGACTGCCCAGACCCAAAAACTGGAAACGGGTCAAAAAAAACTTCCTATAATGGCACCTGTCTCAAAACACTCAGAAACACCTAAAAATAGGATAGCCAGAAATTTTTTCGAAAAATGCGTTTTCAAAAAATTTTGGGCCTAAACGGAGCGTGGCTACCCGACTCTTTTTTTTCGAAACCTACTCCGGCAAGGAAACACGAATCGGAATCTAGATGGATCCCGAAAACAAACCTAATAAGCAAGGAACTCCGATTGGTGGTGGATATATGGTGGTGGTATATGGCAGCGGTGGTGGTAGCGGTGGTAGTATATGGATATGGATCGGTGGTGGTATATGGGCACGGATTGGTGGTGGTATATGGATACGGATTCGGAGCGGTGGTGGTAGATGGCAGGGACGATGATGATGGTGCGGCGGCGGCGTGACAACTTATGACCAGAACTCGAAACTCTAAAAGACTAGACTCTAAGACCAGCAACTAGACCGACGATGCAACCGCAAATTCAACAAAGCAAAACCCTAAAAAGATTATGCAAAGGCTCAGATTGGTTCGGATATGATGAACTAACCCTAATTTTTTTGTGTGGCTTTTTCGTGGACTGTAGGTATGAAGAACAGACTCGATCTAAACTACGAAAAACTGTAAAATCCCACCGAGCAACCTGGAAATCTGATACCACTTGATAGAGGCAAAGGTGTCCCGTCTTTCGATGAGATGATGGATATCGCTTTGTTGGAAGTCGACTTTGACGATCCGACTACTAACGTGCGAGGACGTCGCGCCTTAGCAATCGCTAAACCAACTCTGAGAGGTTATTGACCACGCCGAAGCACGATCAACCTGACCACGAGGGTCTGTTTCCTGCGAGCAAACGAAGAACAAGCAAGAAACTGAGATTGCAATCTGGATATTGCGAATATAAGATGAAAGCTTTATTGATCAAGGTGGGGTTCTGTGACGCCTTTGTCTGGTCGTTGAACACAAACGAAGTAAGCGAAGTTGCAGCTATGGCGAACTTTTAATCTAAACAAAACCCAAAGTCTAAACGATGCCCTAAGGGCTGTATATATGGAGGAAGAGGGGGGGAATTTCGTGGCCCTTGGTGGAGGGGTCCGAAATCAACCCTATCTCTTGTTTCCCCACACATACGGACTCTAAAAATAGCCTATACTTATGTATTTCGAAATTACATGGGCCTGGCCCAATAATAAGGTGACGCAGCACCTAAAATAGCCTCGGGACGAAATTTATGAAGTGGCATCTTGTATATTTCGTCCAAGGCTTAATGCACCCATTATGGTGGCTTCAAAGTCCTGAAATCATCACTTGTAACTCCGTTCTTGTTCCCCTTGCGCATGCCATCATCTCCATGCTTGTTCTTGCTCCAATGTTCATCCTTCTCCAAGCTAGGCCCTTCATTTGTAAGCAAAACAAATGTATCCAATTTAGGCAGCATCATATTCTCATGAACATTAGAATCATTACCAAGAAACGAAAGTACCTGGTAATTTAGTTGGCGTGCACGAGCTCTAGTAATTGGTCCAGTATGTATAGCAGCAGGGGCTGTGGGTGTAACAATTGTATTGATGTCCTCATCAGTGTTCCTCTTGCGTTTGGCCAAACTGTTGGTGCTGCTGTTGATACTTCTGTGGCTCCTGCTGCTGATGCGGAGGAGGATGATTATGTGGGAGATTATGAGGATGAGGTTGATCAAAATCAGCACTACGTGCAGCCACCTGTACCACCACCAGCAGGTCGACCTCAGGTATATATTCGTAATGGTAGGCCTGCACCACCACCTCAGGTACGAGATGATGTCCATATTCCTAAACTGAAATTGAATATTCCACCATTTGAGGGTAGATATGTTCCTGATATATATCTTACTTGGGAGTTAGAAACTGAACAACGATTTACATGTTTACAATATCCTGAGGAGAGACGAGTTGATGCTGCTGTTTGTGCTTTCACTAGTTTTGCATGTGTATGGTGGTCTGAACATTGTAGATTATATCCTATTCCAACTACTTGGGCTGCTTTGAAAACTGCTATGCGTACGCGTTGGGTTCCATCATATTATCAACGTGAATTGCTTCAAAAATTGCAGCGTTTAAGGCAAGGGAAAAATTCTATAGAAGAATATTATCAGGAATTACAAACTGGCATGATTAGATGTGGTATTGTTGAGGAGAATGAAGCTATGCTTGCACGTTTTCTGGGTGGATTAAATCGAGAGATTCAGACCATTCTAGACTATAAGGAGTATACTAATATCACTCGTTTATTCCATCTTGCTTGTAAAGCTGAACGTGAAGTGCAGGATCGACAAGCATTGGGGCGAACTAACTTTTCTGCAGGCCGACCTTCATCATGGACACCACGTGCATCTTCTACTTCAACTGCACCAGCACCTCCATCCGGTGCCACCTCCAGCCGTGATACAAGAAAACAGGCACAACCACCATTATCTGCCAAGAGCGCACCTGCGGGGCCTGCACAACGTTCTTCTTCTTCCATGGCATCAACAGGGCACACAAGTGATATTATTTGTCGTCGTTGTAAGGGAGGAGGTCATTATGCGAGGGAATGCAAATCTCCGCGTGTGATGATTGCTACCGCGGATGGTGGATATGAGTCCGCTAGTGACTATGATGAGGAGACATTGGCTCTTATTACACGTGAAGAACATGGTGGAGATGATTCTGATCATGAGACGCAATACATGGCTCCTGAAGACGCTGAGAGGTATGAATGTTTAGTTGCTCAACGTGTTTTGAGTGTGCAGGTCACACAAGCTGAGCAAAATCAGAGGCACAATTTGTTGCATACCAAGGGAGTTGTGAAGGAACGTTCTGTGCGCGTCATAATAGACGGAGGGAGCTGCAACAACTTGGCTAGCATGGAGATGGTGGAGAAGCTTTCTCTCACCACAAGACCACATCCACATCCTTACTACATCCAATGGTTCAACAACAGCGGCAAGGTTAAGGTAACACGTACTGTTCGTGTGCATTTTAGTATCTCTACATATGCTGATTATGTTGATTGTGATGTGGTACCTATGCAAGCATGTTCCTTATTACTTGGTAGACCATGGCAATTTGATAAAAATTCTGTACACCATGGTAGAAACAATCACTATACTCTTGTTCATAAGGATAAAAATATTACTTTGCTTCCTATGACTCCTGATTCCATTTTGAAAGATGATATTAATAGAGCTAATAAAGCACAACAGGATAAGAATAAGAGTGAAAATCAGATTGTGGCAAAAGAATTTGAGCAACAAATGAAGCCTAATAATAAACCATCTAGTGTTGCTTCTGAAATTAAATTGAAAAGTGCATGTTTATTTGCCACCAAATCTGATATTGATGAGCTAGATTTCAGCAAATCTGTTTGCTATGCTTTTGTGTGCAAAGAGGCATTATTTTCATTCGAGGACGTGCCTTCCTCTTTGCCTCCTGCTGTCACTAACATTTTGCAGGAGTTCGCTGACGTCTTTCCACAAGACGTGCCACCGGGATTACCGCCTATTCGAGGGATTGAGCATCAAATTGACTTAATTCCCGGTGCTTCACTGCCAAACCGTGCACCATACCGTACCAATCCAGAGGAGACGAAGGAGATTATGCGTCAAGTACTACTTGATAGAGACGAGGGTCCCGATCTTTCGATGAGATGATAACTATCGATTTGATGGAGACGACTTTCACGATCCGACTACAAATGTGCACGACGTTGCACCTTAGCAATCGCTAAACCGATCTCCTGAGGTTACTGACGATGCTGGAAGCACGGTCAGCCTGACCACGAAGGTCTATTCCTGCAAGCAATCGAAGAACGAGCAAGAATATGATAAAGCAATCTGAATATTGCAAATATATATGAAGTATTGATAATGGTGGGGATCCGGAAGCGGTCTTGGTCTGGTCGTTGGACACAAACGAAGTACACGAAGTTGCAATGGCTAACTTTTAACTAAACAAATCCCAAAGTCTAAACGATGCCCTAAGGGCTGTATATATGGAGGAAGAGGGGGGGAATTTCGTGGCCCTTGGTGGAGGAGTCCGAAATCAACCCTATCTCTTGTTTCCCCACACATACGGACTCTAAAAATAGCCTATACTTATGTATTTCGAAATTACATGGGCCTGGCCCAATAATAAGGTGACGCAGCACCTAAAATAGCCTCGGGACGAAATTTATGAAGTGGCATCTTGTATATTTCGTCCAAGGCTTCATGCACCCATTATGGTGGCTTCAAAGTCCTGAAATCATCACTTGTAACTCCGTTCTTGTTCCCCTTGCGCATGCCATCATCTCCATGCTTGTTCTTGCTCTAATGTTCATCCTTCTCCAAGCTAGGCCCTTCATTTGTAAGCAAAACAAATGTATCCAATTTAGGCAGCATCATATTCTCATGAACATTAGAATCATTACCAAGAAACGAAAGTACCTGGTAATTTAGTTGGCGTGCACGAGCTCTAGTAATTGGTCCAGTATGTATAGCAGCAGGGGCTGTGGGTGTAACAATTGTATTGATGTCCTCATCAAAGATGCAAGGAAAGGAGTTTGTGTTACGACCTATGTCTCCAAGCCAAGTGATCGCCGATAAGCAAGCCACCCATCATGGAGAAAATGGTGAGAGAGTGAGCCACCAAAAAGAGAGTGAGCGCCACAAGCCCAAATTGAGTGCCTCCACGATGAGGGAAAACAAGAACCTAGTTCTATTTGCCACCAAACGTGAGATGAGAGAAGTGTGTGAGAACCCATCTAGTGTCCTACACTACGTCCTCGTGTGCAAGGACAATGCACCACAAACTAACACTTCTCACACTCTTCCTCTAGCGTTGTCTTCTCTTTTGCAGGAATTTAAAGATGTTTTCCCCGATCAGCTACCTCCGGGACTACCTCCACTACGAGGCATCGAGCACCGCATCGACCTCATCCCCGGAGCACCGCTTCCGAACAAAGCTCCCTACCGCGTCAACCCCGAAGAAACCAAAGAAATTCAAAGGCAAGTAAAGCATCTCATAGACCATGGACATGTGCGTGAAAGTTTGAGCCCTTGTGCCGTTCCGGTCATTCTTGTGCCAAAACATGACGGTAGTTTTCGCATGTGCTCCGATTGTAGACCTATCAATGCTATCACCATTCGTTATAGGTATCCCATTCCACGCCTAGATGATATGCTAGATGAGCTTAGTGGTGCCACTATATTTTCCAACATTGATCTTAAGAGTGGTTACTATCAAATCCGCATACAAGAGGGTGATGAATGGAAAACCGCCTTCAAAACCAAGTTTGGTTTGTATGAGTGGTTAGTCATGCCTATGGGTCTCTCGGAAGCACCGGACACTTTTATGCGCCTTATGAATCATGTCTTTCGCCCTTATATTGGTGAGTTTGTTGTGGTTTACTTTGATGACATTCTTGTGTTTAGCAAATCTATCAAAGAGCATGTCACCAATGTCCGCACCGTTTTGCAAACTCTTCGAAAAGAGCGCCCCTATGCTAATATGGAGAAATGCCTTTTTGGTGTTGATAAGCTCGTTTTCTTGGGTTTTGTTGTTTCTTCTAAGGGTGTTCATGTAGATGAGTCCAAGATCAATGCTATTAAGACTTGGCCGCAACCAACCAACTTGCATCAAGTGCGTAGTTTCCTTGGTCTTGCGGGTTTCTATCGTCGCTTTGTGAAGGATTTTAGCACCATTGCTTCGCCTTTGCATGCTTTGAGCAAGAAGAATGCGCCTTTTCTTTGGGGACCATCCCAAGATACCGCATTCAATGAGCTTAAAAATTTGCTTACTCATGCTTCCGTGCTTGCTTTACCAAACTTCGACAAGCCTTTTGAAATTCATTGCGATGCTAGTGGTAATGGCATAGGAGGTGTGTTAACGCAAGAGAAGCGCCCCATAGCTTACTTTAGTGAGAAACTTTCCGGAGCGCAACTCAATTACCCCATCTATGACAAAGAGCTATATGCTTTAGTCCGCGTTTGACATGAATGGGAACATTACCTTCGTCCCCATAAGTTTATCATTCATACCGATCATGAGACTCTCAAGTATCTCAAGGGTCAAACTAAGTTGAACAAGCGTCATGCTAAATGGAGTGAATTCGTTGAGTCTTTTCCCTATGTCATCAAGTACATCAAGGGTAAAGAAAACATCATAGCGGATGCTCTTTCCCGCATATGCATGCTAGTCGCGCAACTTGAGTTAGATGTCATTGGCTTCGAGCATATCAAAGAATTGTATGCGCATGTTGAAACTTTTGCCACTCCTTATGCCAAGTGTTTGTCGCATACATCGTGGGAATGCTATTACATCAAAGACGGCTATCTTATGAGAGCTAACAAACTTTGCATCCCCAAGTCGTCACTTCATTTATTGCTTTTGCAGGAATCACATGGAGGAGGCTTAATGGGACACTTTGGACGCGATAAGACGTTCGCCACGCTCTCGAAGAGCTACTTTTGGCCAAAGATGTTTCGGGACGTCAATCGTTTCACCAACCGGTGTTCTACATGTCGCAAAGCTAAGTGCAAAGCTCAATCTCATGGTCTCTATATGCCTTTACCAATTCCATACCAACCTTGGGAGGACATAAGCATGGACTTTGTACTTGGTTTGCCAAAAACTCGCAATGGGAAAGATTCCATATTTGTCGTTGTCGACCGTTCTCAAAATGGCACACTTTATTCCTTGTAACAATATAGACGATGCTTCACATGTGGCTCATCTGTTTTGTAGGGAAATATTGCGTCTACATGGTGTGCCAAAGACTATTGTCTCCGACCGCGACGTCAAGTTCTTGAGTTACTTTTGGAAGACCTTATGCGCCAAGCTCGGAATCAAGCTTCTATTCTCCACGGCCTATCATCCACAAACCGACGGCCAAACGGAGGTGACAAACCGCACGCTCTCCACCCTTCTTCGCGTGCTAATCAAGAAGAACATCAAGGAGTGGGAGGAGTGCTTACCCATCGCCGAGTACGCCTACAACCGCGCAAGACATTCGACTACCGGCAAGTCCCCCTTCGAGGTTGTCTACGGTTTCAACCCATTGTCCCCGTTGGATATCCTACCTCTACCACTCCACGAGCGCACAAACATGGACGCGATTGACCGAGTCAGCCACCTCAAGAAGATGCATGAAGATACTAGGCACACCATTGAACTCCAAGTACAACGCCTCGCGACCAAGCTCAACGTCAACAAGAACCACATGATATTCAACAATGGATATCTTGTGTGGCTACACCTTCGCAAGGAACATTTCCCCAATGAACGCAAGTCCAAGCTACTACCACGAGCCGATGGACCAGTCAAGGTGCTTGCCCGCTACAACAACAACGCATACAAGATCGACATCCCACGTGACAAGTACTCCGTGAGCGACATCTTCAACGTCAAAGATCTCTCCCTGTACCATGTTGATGAGGATTTCAATCCGAGGTCGGATCTTCCCCAAGGGAGGGGAGATGATGCGGAGCATCCCAAGGTCATCCCCATGGACCTACCATTGTCTCATCAACTTCCTAGTGGACCCATGACTCGATCACGTGCAAGAGCTCTTGAAACCGAGGTGACATCTCTCCTCTCACAATTCCACTACGATGCACATGAAGCATGGCTACTACCTCATATGGATACTTTGTGCATACTCAGGTACAATGGAGAACCTGAGGAGCAAGGACAAGAAGAAGAAGATGGACGAGAAGACGGAGAAGAAGGAGGGCCGAAGGAAAAGTCCCAGCCACCGGACGATCGGCCGGGATCGGACCTCCGACGCCTGAAGCCTCAGCCGAACCCCAGCGAGCGGATGTCCGGTCCAGATCGGACGACCGGTACCCCCGCACCCGAAGCAAACCAGCGGATGTCCGGCCCGGATCGGACAACCGGCGCACCAGCTCCCGAGCAAACATCAGCGGAAGTCCGGAGCTACCGGACGTCCGGCACCCCCATCACAGAGCAGAACCAGCGGACGACCGGAGGACACCGGACGTCCGGCAGCTCCTGAGACACCGGACGACCGGTCCCCAGTGGACGTCCGGTACCTGTTTGCGCATAGTGTTCAGGCCCGAGGCCCATGTACCCCTTCACTTCACCCCATTTGCACTTAGACTATAAATAGACCCCCCTTTCATCCTAGCTAGGGTTAGCAAATGTTTAGCTCATATTTGTGAGAGAGCTTTGCTCATCCACTTGGTTACCTTCTCCTCGGAGATTCAAGCCTCCACTGGAGAAGATCCCCCAAGCGGATTCAAGACCTCCTTGCAGAGAAGATCATCAAGACCCCCTCTTGGGCGGCCCCATCAAGACCTCCTCACGGAGAAGAACCGGCTACCATGTATCGTCCTTACTTGTCCGTGGATTCATGTATCGTTCTATGTACTCGAGGATCTAGCCCATGTGTGACTTACTCGTGTCGGTTTAGTGATTTCCTCTTGTGTTTTCCCTCTGTTCGTCCCCGTGTTCTTCGTGTTTTCCCCGGGATCCGCTCCTTTCGTGAAAGATCGGGCGATTAGGGTCTCTACCCTACATCAATCTTCAATGTGGGTCCTCCATCCAATAGATGTAACATGTAGACAAGAAGAAGGAAACAACAATGAAAGAGTGACTCATCCAATATGCATATTTGAGGATGGCTCAAAGGGAAGGAGCTCACCTTTTGGAGATTCTCGCAAATGTTGGTGTTGCACATCGTGTATGCCTTCACATGACCAAATTGTGGAATGACGGTATCGCCTTGTGAATCCTTCAGCATGAAAGAACATGACAAACACGCGGAAAAACAAATGAGGTTAGCGGAAAACCTATAATTCTTGCGGTAAAAATACCCAACAAGTGGATGCATCATGCTCATCATAAGAAAGGACAAGGGAGCATTTCATAGTACGGAGGCATATGATGTGAGAACAACCAAATAGAATAGGCTCAATCAAACAAGCATGCATCACAAGTAAGGTGTCCAAGTCTCCAAGATCAATAAGCATAATTGGAGGCAAGCGACAATGAAAAGATGTATCAAGTGAGAGGCACAAGCATATATGTCATCAACCCAAGAAAGTGAGTAAGAGTTGAACATGGGTGATGCGACAAAGCAAGCAATCATGGTGATCAATTCAAGCAAGCTAGTAGTGCGAAGATGCAACATACTAGAAGAAATCATGGCAAGCATGTCATGGGTGCAAATAGTGTGCATGAATAATTCACATGACATAGCACAAGCATGAAAGCAAGATATGAGCAAAATAGCATCAATAGCATGGGGCACATGATAAACATGGCAATAGCAACAAGGATCTCCACCAAGCATGCAAATACACATAGGAGTAACATAATTGTGAATCATGGGTAGATGCAAGCAAGGGTCACAATTGCATGGCAAAGGCATAGAAGCAAGCATAGCATGCAAAGTGAACACGGTAAAATGAGCAAGAAGCGAGAAGCGGTATAGCCCATAGCCGTGTGAGAGCCAAGTGAAAGATATGCACGTAGTCATTGCGCGAAGAGAGTGGTGGAAAGGTTAGTTCACGGGATGCCAAGTCCACTTTGCTCTCAAGAGCTCGTGTCGTCAACTCTTGGGATTGAGAGGTTGACGAGTATACGTGAGTACCTACACAAAACAAAGACAAAGGGAAAATTGTGTGTGCGTGGTAGATGTACACATCATCCATCATGATGCGCACGTGCTTGTGTTGGTTAGCACAAAATAGCCAATGCTCAAATAAATGAGAAGCGTGATATAGAAACATGTCATCCATCACGAGAGGTTTGTTGTTATGTATAGCATAATGGAGAGTCAAATTGTGTAATGCATCACAAGAAATATGTAGAGCATTGTTGTTCATGGAATGCATATGGTGCAAGCAATTATGGGAATCATGCCATGTATGTAATGCATCAAAATCTCCTAATACGCATGAGGAAACTATGGGGGTCTCCTCATGATCATTAGTGGAAACATCACACGGAGAATATTGACAACATCCAAAACAAAGCATATGTGGAACATTGTGATCATGGCATGGTGATAGAGGCGAGGGTCCCGATCTTTCGATGAGATGATAACTATCGATTTGGTGGAGACGACTTTGACAATCCGACTACAAACGTGCACGACGTTGCGCCTTAGCAATCGCTAAACCAATCTCCTGAGGTTACTGACGATGCTGGAAGCACGGTCAGCCTGACCACGAAGGTCTATTCCTGCAAGCAATCGAAGAACGAGAAAGAATATGATAAAGCAATCTGAATATTGCAAATATATATGAAGTATTGATAATGGTGGGGATCCGGAAGCGGTCTTGGTCTGGTCGTTGGACACAAACGAAGTACACGAAGTTGCAATGGCTAACTTTTAACTAAACAAATCCCAAGGAAAAGCTACTAGATGGATCTACTTATATAGGAGCAAGGGGTGGCGGGCAAGGAGGTGGGAGGACGTCCCAAGGCAGCCTAAAACTAAATCTAGGTCGTACAAGGCCAATGGGCCCAAGTGGAGGTGATGTAACACCTTTGGACTTGTAGTTTGACTCGGATTCTGCTGCAGCATCAGATTGTTTCGTCCACAAGTCAACGCTCCGGACGAATTTGAAGGTGATTCCAATTGGATTGGAATGTGCACGAAATCTAGTTTCCAACAAAAAAAGAATCACCCAATTCGGAGTCCGTATGAAAAACTTGTGTGCGTTTTGAGTCAGGTATGTCTGTGCAGTCCGAATCTGAATCCAGAACGTGAGAGACTTGGAGTCTATCTTCTGTTGGGCCAAAAGTGACGTGAGAGAACTTTTTGGACAGCAAATAAACATCTCTTTCTTCCTTATCTTCATATGTGGATTGTACAAATGTCCCATACACCTGCAATTAGACAAAACACAAAAGTGTGTGAAGTATTTTTGTTCTGGATAACATAAATAGATTATTGAATAGTTTGCACTAGAAATCACCTGACAAATATGCATATATGCAATATTTTTGCTCATATCCAAGATAGTCATGTCCTCATCATCCTCCCCTTCTTGAAAATAAAGCCGTCCTCGGCGTTGCTTAATCTGAAATGTGGCTAACAAAAGAGACAAGGTGTACATGTTGTATATGTATATGTCATCCATTTTTACTTCCCTTGATTTTTGCATATATGACACATGAATAGATGAGTAACTTGCATAGTTCATAAAATCTAAAGCCAAAAAATTAGCACAAGAAGTAGAAGGCACGAAAATATTGCAACTCAGTTTGCACATATAAGTGAAGCTCTTACTCATTTCAAAAGATTGACAATGTTCATCATTAAACCATCCCAACATTGGTGAATAAACCTTACTTGCATCAAATTTACATGCTACAACATGCTTAAATAAGCAAACATGCAATAAGTCATTCAACACAGAATCATCACCAAGATTAGAGGTCATATGAAAATGATTAAACATTGGTTCTTTTGCATCAATAGTTAATTCAATGGGTGCACTCAAAATTGTTGGTATTTCAGTTGTTTGATCACATGGCAAAGTCAAATTATCAACGTAGTCCTCTAAAATAGGTGGTGTGATCAAAGTAGTGGGTAGCTCATTAGATGGTGCATTCAAATTGACAAGGCATTCATCATTCTCATGTAGAGATGGAAGATCAGTACCTTTGTCATTACCTCTTATGATCAACTCAGATGATGTAGCCACTCTCGGGGGCGATGTGTCACATGGTGGAGGTGATGTAGTCCTGACAACAACGGATGTGGTTGTCATAGTATGC
The DNA here is from genome assembly GCF_018294505.1 of Triticum aestivum. Taxonomy (NCBI): domain Eukaryota; kingdom Viridiplantae; phylum Streptophyta; class Magnoliopsida; order Poales; family Poaceae; genus Triticum; species Triticum aestivum. Next base: position 252,711,204 of record NC_057806.1, on the reverse strand, counting down.
TTAGTAGTTGAAGGAACAATCATATCAACTCTTGGATTGTGCACCGTGCGCTTGTTCTCCTCGTGGCCAACACGTCGTTTTATTTCCTGTTCAGCTTTGCAAGCAAGATGAAACAAATGGTCCATAGGATAACACTCTTCATGAATTAGTATCTCTTGAATATCACGGTTTAATCCTCCCCAAAATCTATCCATAAAATCATCTTCACTTTCTTCTAAAGAGGAATGCAACAAGGTAGTTTGTAAATCATCATAATATTTTGTTACAGTTTCACTACCTTGTTTTAAGTGTTGCAACTTCTTAATCATGTCACGAGTATAATAAGCAGGGACGAAAATATGTCGCATGGCAAGTTTCAAATCATCCCAAGTAGTAGGTATATAATCAGGGTGTAACCGACAATATTCACTCCACCAAACCAAAGCATAACCAGTGAAAGAACCAACCGCAACCTTAACCTTTTTATGTTCATTGAAATTATGGGAAGCAAATATATTTTTTATGTCGAACTCCCATTCAATATATGAAGCAGGTTTAAAACGGCCATTAAATGGTGGTATAGATACATTAACCTGATCATGTGCATTTGGATGTTTGTGCACCTCTCGTGACGGTTGTGGTATTTGCAAAGGTGGTGGCACGTCTCCCGCGATCGACAAAGCCCATGAATTGACTCTGGATCCTGTCATGATTAGTAGAACAAGAAACAAAACCCAAAAATAATGTTCCTATAACTACTAGGATGTGGTGGTAAAACGCTCACAGTAAAGCAAATATCAATGTCTTACAAGTTCTTACCATGCAGCAGGCGGTGATCGGCAACCAGCGGTGTCAAGTAACTCCGAATATTGAGTAAAGCGATTGCCAGGGGAGCGTACGTATACACGGTGTAGAAATATGTGGAGCTGGGTTGGCTATATATGGTAGCAAAAGATTAGCAATAATCAATTCTGATGAGGACATCAATACAATTGTTACACCCACAGCCCCTGCTGCTATACATACTGGACCAATTACTAGAGCTCGTGCACGCCAACTAAATTACCAGGTACTTTCGTTTCTTGGTAATGATTCTAATGTTCATGAGAATATGATGCTGCCTAAATTGGATACATTTGTTTTGCTTACAAATGAAGGGCCTACCTTGGAGAAGGATGAACATTGGAGCAAGAACAAGCATGGAGATGATGGCATGCGCAAGGGGAACAAGAACGGAGTTACAAGTGATGATTCCAGGACTTTGAAGCCACCATAATGGGTGCATGAAGCCTTGGACGAAATATACAAGATGCCACTTCATAAATTTCGTCCCGAGGCTATTTTAGGTGCTGCGTCACCTTATTATTGGGCCAGGCCCATGTAATTTCGAAATACATAAGTATAGGCTATTTTTAGAGTCCGTATGTGTGGGGAAACAAGAGATAGGGTTGATTTCGGATCCCTCCACCAAGGGCCACGAAATTCCCCCCCCTCTTCCTCCATATATACAGCCCTTAGGGCATCGTTTAGACTTTGGGTTTTGTTTAGATTAAAAGTTCGCCATAGCTGCAACTTCGCGTACTTCGTTTGTGTTCAACGACCAGACAAAGGCGTCACAGAACCCCACCTTGATCAATAAAGCTTTCATCTTATATTCGCAATATCCAGATTGCAATCTTAGTTTCTTGCTTGTTCTTCGTTTGCTCGCAGGAAACAGACCCTCGTGGTCAGGTTGATCGTGCTCCGGCGTGGTCAATAACCTCTCGGAGTTGGTTTAGCGATTGCTAAGGCGCGACGTCCTCGCACGTTCGTAGTCGGATCGTCAAAGTCGACTTCCACCAAAGCGATATCCATCATCTCATCGAAAGATCGGGACCCTCGCCTCTATCATCATGTCACGAGTATAATAAGCAGGGACGAAAGTATGTCGCATGGCAAGTTTCAAATCATCCCAAGTAGTAGGTATATAATCAGGGTGTAACCGACAATATTCACTCCACCAAACCAAAGCATAACCAGTGAAAGAACCAACCGCAACCTTAACCTTTTTATGTTCATCGAAATTATGGGAAGCAAATATATTTTTTATGTCGAACTCCCATTCAATATATAAAGCAGGTTTAAAACGGCCATTAAATGGTGGTATAGATACATTAACCTGATCATGTGCATTTGGATGTTTGTGCACCTCTCGTGACGGTTGTGGTATTTGCAAAGGTGGTGGCACGTCTCCCGCGATCGACAAAGCCCATGAATTGACTCTGGATCCTGTCATGATTAGTAGAACAAGAAACAAAACCCAAAAATAATGTTCCTATAACTACTAGGATGTGGTGGTAAAACGCTCACAGTAAAGCAAATATCAATGTCTTACAAGTTCTTACCATGCAGCAGGCGGTGATCGGCAACCAGCGGTGTCAAGTAACTCCGAATATTGAGTAAAGCGATTGCCAGGGGAGCATACGTATACACGGTGTAGAAATATGTGGAGCTGGGTTGGCTATATATAGTAGCAAAAGATTAACAATAATCAATTCAAAGATGCAATGTTGAATAAACGCTCAACGACGGTACTGTGCTGGTCCTAGGCTAGACCGTACTAGAGACGCGAGCCTAGAACACTAATGAGGTCACGACGTAGCACAACTAGCATCAATGAAGGATACTAAGTAGCTCTTGACAGCAAGATATAAGTGAATATCACAACGGCAGTGAAGATAATGATGAAAAACAACTGCCAAGCAGGATATACAACAACTCTCTCTCCAACTTTCCTCTTGAAAAGTTTAAGACAATTTTCTGATAAATTCTTTCAAAGAATGCTATTAACTAAAGCTTTCCAATGAAAAAAGAATCACTCAATTCCAAGTTGATATGAGGAGTCAAAGAATTCTAAAACTGGCCTGAAAAATTGGAACAAGCTGTGTTCATGAACTTCGGAGGGCAAAAAGACCTATTTAGAAGCCGATTTTGAGGTGTCAAATATTGAACTCGCTTCTGCAACTATTTAGATGCGGCTCGTCGCTAGCTTCAATTTGAGTACCCACGGAGCCAAAACGGACTTCGTATGAGGAAGATACACCTGTTTTACTGAACAGTGCGCAAAACAGATTCCAATCCGAATTCAGGTACGAGATTGATTCTAGATAGATCCAATTTTTTTTCTTCTCTCTTTTTTTCTCACGCTTTTTTTTTTCTTTTTCTTCTCTCTCTTTTTCTTTTTTTACCTTTTTTCTCTTTTTTTTTCAAGACAAACTAGATAAGATGCAGATTGGATCAGGCGAAGATGTGAATGACCTCAACTATGATTATGACAATGAACAGTGCGTAGCACGTGGTGGAAATTAATAGATGGGATGGTGGACAGCGGAAGGGATAATGATGCAGCGGCGGCGTGACTAATGTGAACAGAACTCGAAACTCTAAAGGAACTAGACGCTAAGACCAGCAACTTACACGACGATGCAACCGATAATTCAACTATGCAAGCAATGAATAAAAAATTGCAAAGGCTCAGACTGGCTTGGATAAAGGATGAACAGATCTAACTTTTTTTTGTGTGGCTTTTTCTTGGACAATGGGTAAGAAAATAAATCTAATCTAGGAAAACTGGAAATTCTCACCGAGCAACCTGAAAACTGATACCACTTGATAGAGGCGAGGGTCCCGATCTTTCGATGAGATGATAACTATCGATTTGGTGGAGACGACTTTGACAATCCGACTACAAACGTGCACGACGTTGCGCCTTAGCAATCGCTAAACCAATCTCCTGAGGTTACTGACGATGCTGGAAGCACGGTCAGCCTGACCACGAAGGTCTATTCCTGCAAGCAATCGAAGAACGAGCAAGAATATGATAAAGCAATCTGAATATTGCAAATATATATGAAGTATTGATAATGGTGGGGATCCGGAAGCGGTCTTGGTCTGGTCGTTGGACACAAACGAAGTACACGAAGTTGCAATGGCTAACTTTTAACTAAACAAATCCCAAGGAAAAGCTACTAGATGGATCTACTTATATAGGAGCAAGGGGTGGCGGGCAAGGAGGTGGGAGGACGTCCCAAGGCAGCCTAAAACTAAATCTAGGTCGTACAAGGCCAATGGGCCCAAGTGGAGGTGATGTAACACCTTTGGACTTGTAGTTTGACTCTGGTTCTGCTGCAGCATCAGATTGTTTCGTCCACAACTCAACGCAATCTAGTTTCCAACAAAAAAAGAATCACCCAATTCGGAGTCCGTATGAAAAACTTGTGTGCGTTTTGAGTCAGGTATGTCTGTGCAGTCCGAATCTGAATCCAGAACGTGAGAGACTTGGACTCTATCTTCTCTTGGGCCAAAAGTGACGTGAGAGAACTTTTTGGACAGCAAATAAACATCTCTTTCTTCCTTATCTTCATATGTGGATTGTACAAATGTCCCATACACCTGCAATTAGACAAAACACAAAAGTGTGTGAAGTATTTTTGTTCTGGATAACATAAATAGATTATTGAATAGTTTGCACTAGAAATCACCTGACAAATATGCATATATGCAATATTTTTGGTCATATCCAAGATAGTCATGTCCTCATCACATGGTATAGTAGATGAATTGCACAAATCATGTAAAGGAAGCATGGCAATATCATTGCATGAAAAACAAAAGCCAATGACCATCATCTCGTCATCTACGGCGTAAGTGCAAATGGATTTATGTGAATGGGGCATACATAGTCACTATGTTGAGATTGAAATGAGGCAATATGGGATATCTCACTCATAGCATATGACAAGGTTAATGGATTGTCAAACATGATGTGACCAATAGAATTTTCACATGATACCCTATGGAGTATAGCATCACAACTAGGCAAATCAACATGCTCATCATCATATTTATCATAAATAGGTGAGTCATGACATGAAGAAGTCGCACTAGCATGAAGCATGGGAATAGGTGGATCAACATCATGCAAGCAATCATTGGTAAGATAGTCCACTAGTGGGACAAGAGAAGCACCATCACCTATGTTACCTTTGGAGAATCGCTCATGTGTTGTAGGTGAGGTGTCGAAGACCAAGTTGTGGTCATCTTCATCATGATGGAACCATGTGGGTGGTGCATCTTCTTCCACCATGGCCATCGTTGTCTCCATTGGAGGTATGGACTTGTCGAGGATAGGCGTGTCGTCATGTAGGAGACCTAGCACCAAAGAACAAAACACACTAGGAGTAGAGGTTAAGTCGTTAGAAATCAAAGTGGCCTCACATGCCGTGTCAACTACCTCACTCACTAAGTGTTGTGGCTCACTCACTCCCTCGCAGATGCTCTCACTCATATGGTTGGTGGAGTCACTCAAATGGCTCTCAACCTCACATAGGATGTGTGGCATGCTCTCAAGTGTGGGGCTAGTGGTGGTCACACTCATCCTCTCATAGGAAATGCTCTCAATGTCACATGTGGTGGAGTCACTCATGTGGTGGTGGCTCTCCTCACATGTCAATTGGGGCATCTCGGCATATGTGGGTGTCGGAGAGATGTAGGTGCAGATGTCGCCATGCTCAATCATGTCTTAGTCGTAGTCATGGATGAAGGCCGAAGATGGCACATCATCACTCTCCTCTAGGACCAAAGATAAGGTCTCATGAGTGGTCTCGTAGCTTGACTCGGAGTATGAGTCCAATATTGGCGCCGTCTTCATGTTGTTGAAGAGGTTCAAATGATGTGGCACCTCGTAGCTCGTCTCCATGACCGAAGGGAAATTCCCATGCTCGGCCATCTTCCTTGAGGGTCTTCCGAGGATGGAAGTATATCCCTCCCGCGTAGTTGGTCGCCTTGTAGTTGAAGATGTCGATGTAGGCAAACTCACGGGAAGTAGGAGAAGATGTCGTACGTCCAAAGGCAAGATGCCTTGATAGCACTTGGCGAAGATGCCGAAGTGGTTGGTGTAGCCGTAGCTCCGTCTTGGTGGTGCTCGTCTCGCGGTCTTCTCTTGTGCTCATGAAGTTTGGACTTGGCGTGAAGTAGGGCTTGTTGGGACTTGTGCATTTGCGCTTGGTGAGCATCGTCATGATGATGTTGTGATGAGGACATCAATACAATTGTTACACCCACAGCCCCTGCTGTGATGAGGACATCAATACAATTGTTACACCCACAGCCCCTGCTGCTATACATACTGGACCAATTACTAGAGCTCGTGCACGCCAACTAAATTACCAGGTACTTCCGTTTCTTGGTAATGATTCTAATGTTCATGAGAATATGATGCTGCCTAAATTGGATACATTTGTTTTGCTTACAAATGAAGGGCCTAGCTTGGAGAAGGATGAACATTGGAGCAAGAACAAGCATGAAGATGATGGCATGCGCAAGGGGAACAAGAACGGAGTTACAAGTGATGATTTCAGGACTTTGAAGCCACCATAATGGGTGCACGAAGCCTTGGACGAAATATACAAGATGCCACTTCATAAATTTCGTCCCGAGGCTATTTTAGGTGCTGCGTCACCTTATTATTGGGCCAGGCCCATGTAATTTCGAAATACATAAGTATAGGCTATTTTTAGAGTCCGTATGTGTGGGGAAACAAGAGATAGGGTTGATTTCGGACCCCTCCACCAAGGGCCACGAAATTCCCCCCTCTTCCTCCATATATACAGCCCTTAGGGCATCGTTTAGACTTTGGGTTTTGTTTAGATTAAAAGTTCGCCATAGCTGCAACTTCGCGTACTTCGTTTGTGTTCAACGACCAGACAAAGGCGTCACAGAACCCCACCTTGATCAATAAAGCTTTCATCTTATATTTGCAATATCCAGATTGCAATCTCAGTTTCTTGCTTGTTCTTCGTTTGCTCGCAGGAAACAGACCCTCGTGGTCAGGTTGATCGTGCTCCGGCGTGGTCAATAACCTCTCGGAGTTGGTTTAGCGATTGCTAAGGCGCGACGTCCTCGCACGTTCGTAGTCGGATCGTCAAAATCAATTTCCACCAAAGCGAAATCCATCATCTCATCCAAAGACGGGACACCTCCGCCTCTATCAATGCGCCTCCTGCAACAACAAAAGACGAACGGAGCTAGCTGGAATGCATAGCTTGTTAGCACGAAACACAAATCCATCGTTAACGACAAACTTGTTCCACATTCTTCCTTCTTTACAATTCTACATTACATCTTTAAAATCAGCATCATGCACATATTGATCTTTGATGGTCTCCAAACCAAATATTTTGAAGTCAAGTTGTGAAAGCATAGTATAGCGACGAGACAATGCATCAGCAATAACATTTTCTTTTCCCTTCTTGTGTTTAATGACATAAGGGAAAGTCTCAATGAATTCAACCCATTTAGCATGTCTACGATTCAGTTTAGCTTGACTTTTAATATGTTTCAAAGATTCATGATCAGAATGTATAACAAATTCTTTGGGCCATAAATAATGTTGCCATGTTTCTAAAGTCCGAACAAGAGCATATAATTCTTTATCATAAGTAGAATAATTCAGACTAGGCCCACTCAATTTTTCAGAAAAGTATGCAACGGGTTTGCCATCTTGTAATAACACACCTCCTAATCCAATTCCACTAGCATCACATTCAAGCTCAAAAGTCTTACTAAAATCAGGAAGTTGCAGTAAAGGAGCATGTGTCAACTTATCTTTCAATACGGAGAAGGCTTCTTCCTGTGCGGTACCCCAAAGAAAAGGCACATCTTTCTTTGTAAGCTCATTGAGAGGTGCAGCAATGGTGCTGAAATCTCTCACAAAACGCCTATAGAATCCAGCGAGGCCAAGAAAACTCCTCACGTGTGTGACCGTTTTGGGCTGCGGCCAACTCTCAATAGCTTCAATCTTGGCTTTATCAACTTCAATTCCCTGTGGAGTAACAACATAGCCAAGAAAAGATACTCGGTCGGTGCAAAAGGTGCACTTCCCAAGGTTACCAAACAAACGTGCATCACGTAGAGCAATAAAAACAGCACGTAAATGTTCCAAATGTTCTTCCAAAGATCTGCTATAAATCAATATGTCATCAAAGTAAACTACCACAAATCGTCCAATGAAAGCACGTAAAACTTCGTTCGTTAATCTCATGAAAGTACTAGGTGCATTAGTTAACCCAAAAGGCATGACTAACCACTCATATAATCCAAACTTAGTTTTAAATGCTGTTTTCCATTCATCTCCCAATTTCATACGAATTTGATGGTAGCCACTACGCAAATCAACTTTGGAGAAAATTGTAGAGCCACTCAATTCATCAAGCATATCATCTAGCCTAGGAATAGGATGACGATAACGAATAGTAATATTATTAATGCCTCTACAATCAACACACATACGTGATGTACCATCCTTTTTCGGCACTAGAATAATAGGAACAGCACAAGGACTAAGGGATTCGCGTATATAACCTTTGTCGAGAAGCTCTTGTACTTGACGCATAATCTCCTTCGTCTCCTCTGGATTGGTACGGTATGGTGCACGATTTGGCAGTGAAGCACCGGGAATTAAGTCAATCTGATGCTCAATCCCTCGAATAGGCGGTAATCCCGGTGGCATGTCTTGTGGAAAAACGTCAGCGAACTCCTGCAAAATGTTAGTGACAGCAGGAGGCAAAGAGGAAGGCACGTCCTCGAATGAAAATAATGCCTCTTTGCACACAAAAGCATAGCAAACAGATTTGCTGAAATCTAGCTCATCAATATCAGATTTGGTGGCAAATAAACATGCACTTTTCAATTTAATCTCAGAAACAACACTAGATGGTTTATTATTAGGCTTCATTTGTTGCTCAAATTCTTTTGCCACAATCTGATTTTCACTCTTATTCTTCTCCTGTTGTGCTTTATGAGCTCTATTAATATCATCTTTCAAAATGGAATCAGGAGTCATAGGAAGCAAAGTAATATTTTTATCCTTATGAACAAGAGTGTAGTGATTGTTTCTACCATGGTGTACAGAATTTTTATCAAATTGCCATGGTCTACCAAGTAATAAGGAACATGCTTGCATAGGTACCACATCTGATGAGGACATCAATACAATTGTTACACCCACAGCCCCTGCTGCTATACATACTGGACCAATTACTAGAGCTCGTGCACGCCAACTAAATTACCAGGTACTTTCGTTTCTTGGTAATGATTCTAATGTTCATGAGAATATGATGCTGCCTAAATTGGATACATTTGTTTTGCTTACAAATGAAGGGCCTAGCTTGGAGAAGGATGAACATTGGAGCAAGAACAAGCATGGAGATGATGGCATGCGCAAGGGGAACAAGAACGGAGTTACAAGTGATGATTTCAGGACTTTGAAGCCACCATAATGGGTGCATGAAGCCTTGGACGAAATATACAAGATGCCACTTCCTAAATTTCGTCCCGAGGCTATTTTAGGTGCTGCGTCACCTTATTATTGGGCCAGGCCCATGTAATTTCGAAATACCTAAGTATAGGCTATTTTTAGAGTCCGTATGTGTGGGGAAACAAGAGATAGGGTTGATTTCGGACCCCTCCACCAAGGGCCACGAAATTCCCCCCTCTTCCTCCATATATACAGCCCTTAGGGCATCGTTTAGACTTTGGGTTTTGTTTAGATTAAAAGTTCGCCATAGCTGCAACTTCGCGTACTTCGTTTGTATTCAACGACCAGACAAAGGCGTCACAGAACCCCACCTTGATCAATAAAGCTTTCATCTTATATTCGCAATATCCAGATTGCAATCTTAGTTTCTTGCTTGTTCTTCGTTTGCTCGCAGGAAACAGACCCTCGTGGTCAGGTTGATCGTGCTCCGGCGTGGTCAATAACCTCTCGGAGTTGGTTTAGCGATTGCTAAGGCGCGACGTCCTCGCACGTTCGTAGTCGGATCGTCAAAGTCGACTTCCACCAAAGCGAAATCCACCATCTCATCGAAAGACGGGACACCTCCGCCTCTATCAAGTGGTATCAGATTTCCAGGTTGCTCGGTGAGATTTTACAGTTTTTCGTAGTTTAGATCGAGTCTGTTCTTCATACCTATAGTCCACGAAAAAGCCACAAAAAAAAATTAGGGTTAGTTCATCATATCCAAACCAATCTGAGCCTTGCATAATCTTTTTAGGGTTTTGCTTTGTTGAATTTGCGGTTGCATCGTCGTGTCTAGTTGCTGGTCTTAGAGTCTAGTCTTTTAGAGTTTCGAGTTCTGGTCATAAGTTGTCACGCCGCCGCCGCACCATCATCATCGCCCCTGCCATCTACCACCACCGCACCGAATCCGTATCCATATACCACCACCAATCCATGTCCATATACCACCACCGATCCATATCCATATACTACCACTGCTACCACCACCGCTGCCATATACCACCACCATATATCCACCACCAATCCGAGTTCTTTGCTTATTAGGTTTGTTTTCGGGATCCATCTAGATTCCGATTCGTGTTTCCTTGCCGGAGTAGGTTTCGGAAAAAAAAAAGAGTCGGGTAGCCACGCTCCGTTTAGGCCCAAAAATTTTCGAAAACGCATTTTTCGAAAAAAATTCTGGCTATCCTATTTTTAGGTGTTTCTGAGTGTTTTGAGACAGGTGCCATTATAGGAAGTTTTTTTTGACCCGTTTCCAGTTTTTGGGTCCGGGCAGTCGAAAAAAAAAATTGGTCGAAAAAAATTTCATGCCCATCCTGTCAGTTTGAGCTAGGAAGAGTTTTGAGACACTCGCCATTATAGTGATTTTTCGCAAAAAAAAGGTAGAGCAAAAAAAAAAGAGCGCAAAAAAAAAAGAGCGCAAAAAAAAGAGCGAAAAAAAATTCAGAGTGTGCTTTTCCCTTGTTTACGTGCCGCGCCGTGATTTTGGTAGTGTTCTAGGCTCGCGTCTCTAGCACAGTCTAGCCTAGGACCAGCACAGTACCGTCGTTGAGCGTTTATTCAACTTTGCATCTCTGAATTGATTATTGCTGACCCTTTTTGCTACCATATTATAAGCCTTCCCAGCTGCACATACATCTACGTCGTGCGTTTGACTCTCCCTGGTAATCGCTCTATCCAAGCTTTGAGAGTTTTTGACTACAACGGTTGCCGATCACCGCCTGCTGCTGGGTAAGAACTGGTAAGAATTTGAGATTTGCTTGACGGATTTGTGACACCCACCACCACCACTTGTTCGTAGTCTGTAGGATCATATTCTTGTGTGTTTCTATTGCTGCTAACCATGCCAGGATCACAAGCCGACGAGATTGACTGGGAGAATTTATCGAACAAGGAGCTTCATGATAAGTTTCAGCAAAATGATGACTGAACAGGTGCAAGATGTGCTGAACAATTTTGAAGAGGCCATGGAGAAGATCACTGGCCTTGAGAAGACGTTCGAAACAAAGCTCGATAACAAGTTTAATGAATTGCTCGCGCGTCTTCCACCACCACCACTCGCTGCACCTAACGCACCTCTCCAACAACAACAACAACGACTACCTCCACGTCGCGAAGCAGACCTCCGCCGAGCAAGCCGTGTTCCTCTTGCATTTGGCCAAACTGTTGGTGCTGCTGTTGATACTTCTGTGGCTCCTGCTGCTGATGCGGAGGAGGATGATTATGTGGGAGATTATGAGGATGAGGTTGATCAAAATCAACACTACGTGCAGCCACCTGTACCACCACCAGCAGGTCGACCTCAGGTATATATTCGTAATGGTAGGCCTGCACCACCACCTCAGGTACGAGATGATGTCCATATTCCTAAACTGAAATTGAATATTCCACCATTTGAGGGTAGATATGTTCCTGATATATATCTTACTTGGGAGTTAGAAACTGAACAACGATTTACATGTTTACAATATCCTGAGGAGAGACGAGTTGCTGCTGCTGTTTGTGCTTTCACTAGTTTTGCATGTGTATGGTGGTCTGAACATTGTAGATTATATCCTATTCCAACTACTTGGGCTGCTTTGAAAACTGCTATGCGTACGCGTTGGGTTCCACCATATGATCAACGTGAATTGCTTCAAAAATTGCAGCGTTTAAGACAAGGGAAAAATTCTGTAGAAGAATATTATCAGGAATTACAAACTGGCATGATTAGATGTGGTATTGTTGAGGAGAATGAAGCTATGCTTGCACGTTTTCTGGGTGGATTAAATATAGAGATTCAGACCATTCTAGACTATAAGGAGTATACTAGTATCACTCGTTTATTCCATCTTGCTTGTAAAGCTGAACGTGAAGTGCAGGATCGACAAGCATTGGGGCGAACTAACTTTTCTGCAGGCCGACCTTCATCATGGACACCACGTGCATCTTCTACTTCAACTGCACCAGCACCTCCATCCGGTGCCACCTCCAGCCGTGATACAAGAAAACAGGCACAACCACCATTATCTTCCAAGAGCGCACCTGCGGGGCCTGCACAACGTTCTTCTTCTTCCATGGCATCAACAGGGCACACAAGTGATATTATTTGTCGTCGTTGTAAGGGAGGAGGTCATTATGCGAGGGAATGCAAATCTCCGCGTGTGATGATTGCTACCGCGGATGGTGGATATGAGTCCGCTAGTGACTATGATGAGGAGACATTGGCTCTTATTACACGTGAAGAACATGGTGGAGATGATTCTGATCATGAGACGCAATACATGGCTCCTGAAGACGCTGACAGGTATGAATGTTTAGTTGCTCAACGTGTTTTGAGTGTGCAGGTCACACAAGCTGAGCAAAATCAGAGGCACAATTTGTTCCCTACCAAGGGAGTTGTGAAGGATCGTTCTGTGCGCGTCATAATAGACGGAGGGAGCTGCAACAACTTGGCTAGCATGGAGATGGTGGAGAAGCTTTCTCTCACCACAAGACCACATCCACATCCTTACTACATCCAATGGTTCAACAACAGCGGCAAGGTTAAGGTAACACGTACTGTTCGTGTGCATTTTAGTATCTCTACATATGCTGATTATGTTGATTGTGATGTGGTACCTATGCAAGCATGTTCCTTATTACTTGGTAGACCATGGCAATTTGATAAAAATTCTGTACACCATGGTAGAAACAATCACTATACTCTTGTTCATAAGGATAAAAATATTACTTTGCTTCCTATGACTCCTGATTCCATTTTGAAAGATGATATTAATAGAGCTAATAAAGCACAACAGGAGAAGAATAAGAGTGAAAATCAGATTGTGGCAAAAGAATTTGAGCAACAAATGAAGCCTAATAATAAACCATCTAGTGTTGCTTCTGAAATTAAATTGAAAAGTCCATGTTTATTTGCCACCAAATCTGATATTGATGAGCTAGATTTCAGCAAATCTGTTTTCTATGCTTTTGTGTGCAAAGAGGCATTATTTTCATTCGAGGACGTGCCTTCCTCTTTGCCTCCTGCTGTCACTAACATTTTGCAGGAGTTCGCTGACGTTTTTCCACAAGACGTGCCACCGGGATTACCGCCTATTCGAGGGATTGAGCATCAGATTGACTTAATTCCCGGTGCTTCACTGCCAAACCGTGCACCATACCGTACCAATCCAGAGGAGACGAAGGAGATTATGCGTCAAGTACAAGAGCTTCTCGACAAAGGTTATATACGCGAATCCCTTAGTCCTTGTGCTGTTCCTATTATTCTAGTGCCGAAAAAGGATGGTACATCACGTATGTGTGTTGATTGTAGAGGCATTAATAATATTACTATTCGTTATCGTCATCCTATTCCTAGGCTAGATGATATGCTTAATGAATTGAGTGGCTCTACAATATTCTCCAAAGTTGATTTGCGTAGTGGCTACCATCAAATTCGTATGAAATTGGGAGATGAATGGAAAACAGCATTTAAAACTAAGTTTGGATTATATGAGTGGTTAGTCATGCCTTTTGGGTTAACTAATGCACCTAGTACTTTCATGAGATTAATGAACGAAGTTTTACGTGCTTTCATTGGACGATTTGTGGTAGTTTACTTTGATGACATATTGATTTATAGCAGATCTTTGGAAGAACATTTGGAACATTTACGTGCTGTTTTTATTGCTCTACGTGATGCACGTTTGTTTGGTAACCTTGGGAAGTGCACCTTTTGCACCGACCGAGTATCTTTTCTTGGCTATGTTGTTACTCCACAGGGAATTGAAGTTGATAAAGCCAAGATTGAAGCTATTGAGAGTTGGCCGCAGCCCAAAACGGTCACACACGTGAGGAGTTTTCTTGGCCTCGCTGGATTCTATAGGCGTTTTGTGAGAGATTTCAGCACCATTGCTGCACCTCTCAATGAGCTTACAAAGAAAGATGTGCCTTTTCTTTGGGGTACCGCACAGGAAGAAGCCTTCTCCGTATTGAAAGATAAGTTGACACATGCTCCTTTACTGCAACTTCCTGATTTTAGTAAGACTTTTGAGCTTGAATGTGATGCTAGTGGAATTGGATTAGGAGGTGTGTTATTACAAGATGGCAAACCCGTTGCATACTTTTCTGAAAAATTGAGTGGGCCTAGTCTGAATTATTCTACTTATGATAAAGAATTATATGCTCTTGTTCGGACTTTAGAAACATGGCAACATTATTTATGGCCCAAAGAATTTGTTATACATTCTGATCATGAATCTTTGAAACATATTAAAAGTCAAGCTAAACTGAATCGTAGACATGCTAAATGGGTTGAATTCATTGAGACTTTCCCTTATGTCATTAAACACAAGAAGGGAAAAGAAAATGTTATTGCTGATGCATTGTCTCGTCGCTATACTATGCTTTCACAACTTGACTTCAAAATATTTGGTTTGGAGACCATCAAAGATCAATATGTGCATGATGCTGATTTTAAAGATGTAATTCAGAATTGTAAAGAAGGAAGAATGTGGAACAAGTTTGTCGTTAACGATGGATTTGTGTTTCGTGCTAACAAGCTATGCATTCTAGCTAGCTCCGTTCGTCTTTTGTTGTTGCAGGAGGCGCATGGAGGAGGATTAATGGGACACTTTGGCGTGAAGAAGACGGAGGACGTACTTGCTACACATTTCTTTTGGCCAAAGATGAGACGGGATGTTGAGCGTTTTATTGCTCGATGCACTACATGTCAAAAAGCTAAGTCACGACTCAATCCTCATGGTTTATATATGCCTTTGCCTGTACCTAGTGTTCCTTGGGAGGATATATCTATGGACTTTGTTTTAGGTTTACCTCGAACAAAGAAGGGGAGGGATAGCATATTTGTTGTCGTGGATAGATTCTCGAAAATGGCACACTTTATACCATGTCATAAAAGCGATGATGCTGTTAATGTTGCCGATTTGTTCTTTCGTGAAATTATTCGCTTGCATGGTGTGCCAAATACTATTGTTTCAGATCGTGATACTAAATTTCTTAGCCACTTTTGGAGATGTTTATGGGCTAAGTTGGGGACTAAACTGCTTTTTAGTACTACTTGTCACCCCCAAACTGATGGACAAACTGAAGTAGTCAATAGAACGTTGTCTACTATGCTTAGGGCTGTTTTGAAGAATAATAAGAAAATGTGGGAGGAATGCTTGCCTCATATTGAATTTGCTTATAATCGTTCATTGCATACTACTACTAAGATGTGCCCTTTTGAAGTTGTGTATGGTTTCCTACCTCGTGCACCTATTGATTTGTTGCCTCTTCCATCTTCGGAGAAGGTTAATTTTGATGCTAAACAACGTGCTGAATTGATTTTAAAAATGCATGAGTTAACTAAGGAAAACATTGAGCGCATGAATGCTAAATATAAACTTGCTGGAGATAAGGGTAGAAAACATGTTGTGTTTGCACCTGGAGATCTTGTTTGGTTACATTTGCGTAAGGATAGATTTCCTGATTTGCGTAAATCAAAGTTAATGCCACGTGCTGATGGTCCCTTTAAGGTGTTAGAGAAAATAAATGATAATGCATATAAACTTGAGCTGCCTGCAGATTTTGGGGTTAGTCCCACTTTTAACATTGCAGATTTGAAGCCTTATTTGGGTGAGGAAGATGAACTTCCGTCGAGGACGACTTCATTTCAAGAAGGGGAGGATGATGAGGACATCAATACAATGGTTACACCCACAGCCCCTGCTGCTATACATACTGGACCAATTACTAGAGCTCGTGCACGCCAACTAAATTACCAGGTACTTTCGTTTCTTGGTAATGATTCTAATGTTCATGAGAATATGATGCTGCCTAAATTGGATACATTTGTTTTGCTTACAAATGAAGGGCCTAGCTTGGAGAAGGATGAACATTGGAGCAAGAACAAGCATGAAGATGATGGCATGCGCAAGGGGAACAAGAACGGAGTTACAAGTGATGATTTCAGGACTTTGAAGCCACCATAATGGGTGCATGAAGCCTTGGACGAAATATACAAGATGCCACTTCATAAATTTCGTCCCGAGGCTATTTTAGGTGCTGCGTCACCTTATTATTGGGCCAGGCCCATGTAATTTCGAAATACATAAGTATAGGCTCTTTTTAGAGTCCGTATGTGTGGGGAAACAAGAGATAGGGTTGATTTCGGACCCCTCCACCAAGGGCCATGAAATTCCCCCCTCTTCCTCCATATATACAGCCCTTAGGGCATCGTTTAGACTTTGGGTTTTGTTTAGATTAAAAGTTCGCCATAGCTGCAACTTCACGTACTTCGTTTGTGTTCAACGACCAGACAAAGGCGTCACAGAACCCCACCTTGATCAATAAAGCTTTCATCTTATATTCGCAATATCCAGATTGCAATCTTAGTTTCTTGCTTGTTCTTCGTTAGCTCGCAGGAAACAGACCCTCGTGGTCAGGTTGATCGTGCTCCGGCGTGGTCAATAACCTCTCGGAGTTGGTTTAGCGATTGCTAAGGCGCACCGTCCTCGCACGTTCGTAGTCGGATCGTCAAAGTCGACTTCCAGCAAAGCGAAATCCACCATCTCATCGAAAGACGGGACACCTCCGCCTCTATCATGCTGCTATACATACTGGACCAATTACTAGAGCTCATGCACGCCAACTAAATTACCAGGTACTTTCGTTTCTTGGTAATGATTCTAATGTTCATGAGAATATGATGCTGCCTAAATTGGATACATTTGTTTTGCTTACAAATGAAGGGCCTAGCTTGGAGAAGGATGAACATTGGAGCAAGAACAAGCATGGAGATGATGGCATGCGCAAGGGGAACAAGAACGGAGTTACAAGTGATGATTTCAGGACTTTGAAGCCACCATAATGGGTGCATGAAGCCTTGGACGAAATATACAAGATGCCACTTCATAAATTTCGTCCCGAGGCTATTTTAGGTGCTGCGTCACCTTATTATTGGGCCAGGCCCATGTAATTTCGAAATACATAAGTATAGGCTATTTTTAGAGTCCGTATGTGTGGGGAAACAAGAGATAGGGTTGATTTCGGACCCCTCCACCAAGGGCCACGAAATTCCCCCCCTCTTCCTCCATATATACAACCCTTAGGGCATCGTTTAGACTTTGGGTTTTGTTTAGATTAAAAGTTCGCCATAGCTGCAACTTCGCGTACTTCGTTTGTGTTCAACGACCAGACAAAGGCGTCATAGAACCCCACCTTGATCAATAAAGCTTTCATCTTATATTCGCAATATCCAGATTGCAATCTCAGTTTCTTGCTTGTTCTTCGTTTGCTCGCAGGAAACAGACCCTTGTGGTTAGGTTGATCGTGCTCCGGCGTGGTCAATAACCTCTCGGAGTTGGTTTAGCGATTGCTAAGGCGCGACGTCCTCGCACGTTCGTAGTCGGATCGTCAAAGTCGACTTCCAACAAAGCGATATCCATCATCTCATCGAAAGACGGGACACCTTTGCCTCTATCAAGTGGGATCAGATTTCCAGGTTGCTCGGTGAGATTTTACAGTTTTTCGTAGTTTAGATCGAGTCTGTTCTTCATACCTACAGTCCACGAAAAAGCCACACAAAAAATTAGGGTTAGTACATCATATCCGAACCAATCTGAGCCTTTGCATAATCTTTTTAGGGTTTTGCTTTGTTGAATTTGCGGTTGCATCGTCGGTCTAGTTGCTGGTCTTAGAGTCTAGTCTTTTAGAGTTTCGAGTTCTGGTCATAAGTTGTCACGCCGCTGCCGCACCATCATCATCATCCCTGCCATCTACCACCACCGCTCCGAATCCGTATCCATATACCACCACCAATCCGTGCCCATATACCACCACCGATCCATATCCATATACTACCACCGCTACCACCACCGCTGCCATATACCACCACCATATATCCACCACCAATCCGAGTTCCTTGCTTATTAGGTTTGTTTTCGGGATCCATCTAGATTCCGATTCGTGTTTCCTTGCCGGAGTAGGTTTCGAAAAAAAAGAGTCGGGTAGCCACGTTCCGTTTAGGCCCAAAATTTTTCGAAAACGCATTTTTCGAAAAAAATTCTGGCTATCCTATTTTTAGGTGTTTCTGAGTGTTTTGAGACAGGTGCCATTATAGGAAGCTTTCTCGACCATCTCCATGCTAGCCAAGTTGTTGCAGCTCCCTCCGTCTATGATGACGCGCACAGAACGTTCCTTCACAACTCCCTTGGTATGGAACAAATTGTGCCTCTGATTTTGCTCAGCTTGTGTGATCTGCACACTCAAAACACGTTGAGCAACTAAACATTCATACCTTTCAGCGTCTTCAGGAGCCATGTATTGCGTCTCATTATCAGAATCATCTCCACCATGTTCTTCACGTGTAATAAGAGCCAAAGTCTCCTCATCATAGTCACTAGCGGACTCATATCCACCATCCGCGGTAGCAATCATCACACGCGGAGATTTGCATTCTCTCGCATAATGACCTCCTCCCTTACAACGACGACAAATAATATCACTTGTGTGCCCTGTTGGAGCTATGGAAGAAGAAGAACGCTGTGTAGGCCCCGCAGGTGCGCTCTTGGCAGATAATGGTGGTTGTGCCTGTTTTCTTGTATCACGGCTGGAGGTGGCACCTGATGGAGGTGCTGGTGCAGTTGAAGTAGAAGATGCACGTGGTGTCCATGATGAAGGTCGGCCTGCGGAAAAGTTAGTTCGCCCCAATGCTTGTCAATCCTGCACTTCATGTTCAGCTTTACAAGCAAGATGGAATAAACGAGTGATATTAGTATACTCCTTATAGTCTAGAATGGTCTGAATCTCTCTATTTAATCCACCCAGAAAACGTGCAAGCATAGCTTCATTTTCTCACCACAAGACCACATCCACATCCTTACTACATCCAATGGTTCAACAACAGCGGCAAGGTTAAGGTAACACGTACTGTTCGTGTGCATTTTAGTATATCTACATATGCTGATTATGTTGATTGTGATGTGGTACCTATGCAAGCATGTTCCTTATTACTTGGTAGACCATGGCAATTTGATAAAAATTCTATACACCATGGTAGAAACAATCACTATACTCTTGTTCATAAGGATAAAAATATTACTTTGCTTCCTATGACTCCTGATTCCATTTTGAAAGATGATATTAATAGAGCTAATAAAGCAAAACAGGAGACGAATAAGAGTGAAAATCAGATTGTGGCAAAAGAATTTGAGCAACAAATGAAGCCTAATAATAAACCATCTAGTGTTGCTTCTGAAATTAAATTGAAAAGTGCATGTTTATTTGCCACCAAATCTGATATTGATGAGCTAGATTTCAGCAAATCTGTTTGCTATGCTTTTGTGTGCAAAGAGGCATTATTTTCATTCGAGGACGTGCCTTCCTCTTTGCCTCCTGCTGTCAATAACATTTTGCAGGAGTTTGCTGACGTCTTTCCACAAGACGTGCCACCGGGATTACCGCCTATTCGAGGGATTGAGCATCAGATTGACTTAATTCCCGGTGCTTCACTGCCAAACCGTGCACCATACCGTACCAATCCAGAGGAGACGAAGGAGATTATGCGTCAAGTACAAGAGCTTCTCGACAAAGGTTATATACGCGAATCCCTTAGTCCTTGTGCTGTTCCTATTATTCTAGTGCCGAAAAAGGATGGTACATCACGTATGTGTGTTGATTGTAGAGGCATTAATAATATTACTATTCGTTATCGTCATCCTATTCCTAGGCTAGATGATATGCTTGATGAATTGAGTGGCTCTACAATATTCTCCAAAGTTGATTTGCGTAGTGGCTACCATCAAATTCGTATGAAATTGGGAGATGAATGGAAAACAACATTTAAAACTAAGTTTGGATTATATGAGTGATTAGTCATGCCTTTTGGGTTAACTAATGCACCTAGTACTTTCATGAGATTAATGAACGAAGTTTTACGTGCTTTCATTGGACGATTTGTGGTAGTTTACTTTGATGACATATTGATTTATAGCAGATCTTTGGAGGAACATTTGGAACATTTACGTGCTGTTTTTATTGCTCTACGTGATGCACGTTTGTTTGGTAACCTTGGGAAGTGCACCTTTTGCACCGACCGAGTATCTTTTCTTGGCTATGTTGTTACTCCACAGGGAATTGAAGTTGATAAAGCCAAGATTGAAGCTATTGAGAGTTGGCCGCAGCCCAAAACGGTCACACAAGTGAGGAGTTTTCTTGGCCTCGCTGGATTCTATAGGCGTTTTGTGAGAGATTTCAGCACCATTGCTGCACCTCTCAATGAGCTTACAAAGAAAGATGTGCCTTTTCTTTGGGGTACCGCACAGGAAGAAGCCTTCTCGGTATTGAAAGATAAGTTGACACATGCTCCTTTACTCCAACTTCCTGATTTTAATAAGACTTTTGAGCTTGAATGTGATGCTAGTGGAATTGGATTAGGAGGTGTGTTATTACAAGATGGCAAACCTGTTGCATACTTTTCTGAAAAATTGAGTGGGCCTAGTCTGAATTATTCTACTTATGATAAATAATTATATGCTCTTGTTCGGACTTTAGAAACATGGCAACATTATTTATGGCCCAAAGAATTTGTTATACATTCTGATCATGAATCTTTGAAACATATTAAAAGTCAAGCTAAACTGAATCGTAGACATGCTAAATGGGTTGAATTCATTGAGACTTTCCCTTATGTCATTAAACACAAGAAGGGAAAAGAAAATGTTATTGCTGATGCATTGTCTCGTTGCTATACTATGCTTTCACAACTTGACTTCAAAATATTTGGTTTGGAGACCATCTGATGAGGACATGACTACCTTGGATATGACCAAAAATATTGCATATATGCATATCTGTCAGGTGATTTCTAGTGCAAACTATTCAATAATCTATTTATGTTATCCAGAACAAAAATACTTCACACACTTTTGTGTTTTGTCTAATTGCAGGTGTATGGGACATTTGTACAATCCACATATGAAGATAAGGAAGAAAGAGATGTTTATTTGCTGTCCAAAAAGTTCTCTCACGTCACTTTTGGCCCAAGAGAAGATAGAGTCCAAGTCTCTCACGTTCTGGATTCAGATTCGGACTGCACAGACATACCTGATTCAAAACGCACACAAGTTTTTCATACGGACTCCGAATTGGGTGATTCTTTTTTTGTTGAAAACTAGATTTCGTGCACTTTCCAACCCAATTGGAATCACCTTCAAATTCGTCCGGAGAGTTGAGTTGTGGACGAAACAATCTGATGCTGCAGCAGAATCCGAGTCAAACTACAAGTCAAAGATGTTACATCACCTCCACTTGGTCCCATTGGCCTTGTACGACCTAGATTTAGTTTTAGGCTGCCTTGGGACGTCCTCCCACCTCCTTGGCCGCCACCCCTTGCTCCTATATAAGTAGATCCATCTAGTAGCTTTTCCTAGGGGATTTGTTTAGTTAAAAGTTAGCCATTGCAACTTCGTGTACTTCGTTTGTGTCCAACGACCAGACCAAGACCGCTTACGGATCCCCACCTTTATCAATACTTCATCTATATTCGCAATATTCAGATTGCTTTATCATATTCTTGCTTGTTCTTCGATTGCTTGCAGGAATAGATCTTCGTGGTCAGGTTGATTGTGCTTCGGCGTGGTCAATAACCTCTCGGAGTTGGTTTAGCGATTGCTAAGGCGCAACGTCGTGCACGTTTGTAGTCGGATCGTCAAAGTCATCTTCACCAAATCGATAGTTATCATCTCATCGAAAGATCGGGACACCCCGCCTCTATCACCATCAAAGATCAATATGTGCATGATGCTGATTTTAAAGATGTAATGCGGAATTGTAAAGAAGGAAGAATGTGGAACAAGTTCGTCGTTAACGATGGATTTGTGTTTCGTGCTAACAAGCTATGCATTCCAGCTAGCTCCGTTCGTCTTTTGTTGTTGCAGGAGGCGCATGGAGGAGGATTAATGGGACACTTTGGCGTGAAGAAGACGGAGGACGTACTTGCTACACATTTCTTTTGGCCAAAGATGAGACGGGATGTTGAGCGTTTTATTGCTCGCTGCACTACATGTCAAAAAGCTAAGTCACGACTCAATCCTCATGGTTTATATATGCCTTTGCCTGTACCTAGTGTTCCTTGGGAGGATATATCTATGGACTTTGTTTTAGGTTTACCTCGAACAAAGAAGGGGAGGGATAGCATATTTGTTGTCATGGATAGATTCTCGAAAATGGCACACTTTATACCATGTCATAAAAGTGATGATGCTGTTAATGTTGCTGATTTGTTCTTTCGTGAAATTATTCGCTTGCATGGTGTGCCAAATACTATTGTTTCAGATCGTGATACTAAATTTCTTAGCCACTTTTGGAGATGTTTATGGGCTAAGTTGGGGACTAAACTGCTTTTTAGTACTACTTGTCACCCCCAAACTGATTGACAAACTGAAGTAGTCAATAGAACGTTGTCTACTATGCTTAGGGCTGTTTTGAAGAATAATAAGAAAATGTGGGAGGAATGCTTGCCTCATATTGAATTTGCTTATAATCGTTCATTGCATTCTACTACTAAGATGTGCCCTTTTGAAGTTGTGTATGGTTTCCTACCTCGTGCACCTATTGATTTGTTGCCTCTTCCATCTTCGGAGAAAGTTAATTTTGATGCTAAACAACGTGCTGAATTGATTTTAAAAATGCATGAGTTAACTAAGGAAAACATTGAGCGCATGAATGCTAAATATAAACTTGCTGGAGATAAGGGTAGAAAACATGTTGTGTTTGCACCTGGAGATCTTGTTTGGTTACATTTGCGTAAGGATAGATTTCCTGATTTGCGCAAATCAAAGTTAATGCCACGTGCTGATGGTCCCTTTAAGGTGTTAGAGAAAATAAATGATAATGCATATAAACTTGAGCTGCCTGCAGATTTTGGGGTTAGTCCCACTTTTAACATTGCAGATTTGAAGCCTTATTTGGGTGAGGAAGATGAACTTCCGTCGAGGACGACTTCATTTCAAGAAGGGGAGGATGATGAGGACATCAATACAATTGTTACACCCACAGCCCCTGCTGCTATACATACTGGACCAATTACTATAGCTCGTGCACGCCAACTAAATTACCAGGTACTTTCGTTTCTTGGTAATGATTCTAATGTTCATGAGAATATGATGCTGCCTAAATTGGATACATTTGTTTTGCTTACAAATGAAGGGCCTAGATTGGAGAAGGATGAACATTGGAGCAAGAACAAGCATGGAGATGATGGCATGCGCAAGGGAACAAGAACGGAGTTACAAGTGATGATTTTAGGACTTTGAAGCCACCATAATGGGTGCATGAAGCCTTGGACGAAATATACAAGATGCCACTTCATAAATTTCGTCCCGAGGCTATTTTAGGTGCTGCGTCACCTTATTATTGGGCCAGGCCCATGTAATTTCAAAATACATAAGTATAGGCTATTTTTAGAGTCCGTATGTGTGGGGAAACAAGAGATAGGGTTGATTTCGGACCCCTCCACCAAGGGCCACGAAATTCCCCCCCTCTTCCTCCGTATATACAGCCCTTAGGGCATCGTTTAGACTTTGGGTATTGTTTAGATTAAAAGTTCGCCATAGCTGCAACTTCGCGTACTTCGTTTGTGTTCAATGACCAGACAAAGGCGTCACAGAACCCCACCTTGATCAATAAAGCTTTCATCTTATATTCGCAATATCCAGATTGCAATCTCAGTTTCTTGCTTGTTCTTCGTTTGCTCGCAGGAAACAGACCCTCGTGGTCAGGTTGATCGTGCTCCGGCGTGGTCAATAACCTCTCGGAGTTGGTTTAGCGATTGCTAAGGCGCGACGTCCTCGCACGTTCGTAGTCGGATCGTCAAAGTCGACTTCCAACAAAGCGATATCCATCATCTCATCGAAAGACGGGACACCTTTGCCTCTATCATGTTGGCGTTGTCGCACTTGAGCTCGTCGTAGATGTCGTTCGTCGTCATCGTGCACATGTTGCTTAGAGGTGACATGCCCTTCATGACGAGATGGATCATGAACGTGATGGTGGTCGCCATGGAGATGTGGACGTGGACGACTTGCGCTTGTGTCGCTTGGGCGCTCCGAAGAGGATCGATGTGCTTGTCGCCGCCTTGAAGATGACGAAGGGGAAGTAGACTTGATCAAGGCCCGAATCTCCTCCATCCTTGCATCTTGCTCCTCCTTTTGTGCGGAAAGCTTGTTGCCGATGTAGTCCCCTTTCCTCGCATCGGAGTGACGAATGTCGATGGAGAGGTTCTCGATGCGCTCTCTCAATCTTGATTGTGCGCCTTGCATTTGTTGTTGTAGATTGAAGATTGACACTTTGGTGATGTAGTCGTTCACGCCGTCATTGTTGTGGAAGACCGGAGATGAAATGATAGAGGCAAAGGTGTCCCGTCTTTCGATGAGATGATGGATATCGCTTTGGTGGAAGTCGACTTTGACGATCCGACTACGAACGTGCGAGGACGTCGCGCCTTAGCAATTGCTAAACCAACTCCGAGAGGTTATTGACCACGCCAGAGCACGATCAACCTGACCACGAGGGTCTGTTTCCTGCGAGCAAACGAAGAACAAGCAAGAAACTAAGATTGCAATCTGGATATTGCGAATATAAGATGAAAGCTTTATTGATCAAGGTGGGGTTCTGTGACGCCTTTGTCTGGTCGTTGAACACAAACGAAGTACGCGAAGTTGCAGCTATGGCGAACTTTTAATCCAAACAAAACCCAAAGTCTAAACGGTGCCCTAAGGGCTGTATATATGGAGGAAGAGAGGGGGAATTTCGTGGCCCTTGGTGGAGGGGTCCGAAATCAACCCTATCTCTTGTTTCCCCACACATACGGACTCTAAAAATAGCCTATACTTATGTATTTCGAAATTACATGGGCCTGGCCCAATAAAAAGGTGACGCAGCACCTATAATAGCCTCGGGACGAAATTTATGAAGTGGCATCTTGTATATTTCGTCCAAGGCTTCATGCACCCATTATGGTGGCTTCAAAGTCCTGAAATCATCACTTGTAACTCTGTTCTTGTTCCCCTTGCGCATGGCATCATCTCCATGCTTGTTCTTGCTCCAATGTTCATCCTTCTCCAAGCTAGGCCCTTCATTTGTAAGCAAAACAAATGTATCCAATTTAGGCAGCATCATATTCTCATGAACATTAGAATCATTACCAAGAAACGAAAGTACCTGATAATTTATTTGGCGTGCGCGAGCTCTAGTAAATGGTCCCGTATATGTAGCAGTAGGGGCTGTGGGTGTAACAATGGTATTGATGTCCTCATCATCCTCCCCTTCTTGAAATGAAGTCGTCCTCGACGGAAACTCATCTTCCTCACCCAAATAAGGCTTCAAATCTGCAATGTTAAAAGTGGGACTAACCCCAAAATCTGTAGGCAGCTCAAGTTTATATGCATAATCATTTATTTTCTCTAATACCTTAAAGGGACCATCAGCATGTGGCATTAGCTTTGATTTGCGCAAATCAGGAAATCTATCCTTACGCAAATGTAACCAAACAAGATCTCCAGGTGCAAACACAACATGTTTTCTACCCTTATCTCCAGCAAGTTTATATTTAGCATTCATACGCTCAATGTTTTCCTTAGTTAACTCATGCATTTTTAAAATCAATTCAGCACGTTGTTTAGCATCAAAATTAACCTTCTCCGAAGATGGAAGAGGCAACAAATCAATAGGTGCACGAGGTAGGAAACCATACACAACTTCAAAAGGGCACATCTTAGTAGTAGAATGCAATGAACGATTATAAGCAAATTCAATATGAGGCAAGCATTCCTCCCACATTTTCTTATTATTCTTCAAAACAGCCCTAAGCATAGTAGACAACATTCTATTGACTACTTCAGTTTGTCCATCAGTTTGGGGGTGACAAGTAGTACTAAAAAGCAGTTTAGTCCCCAACTTAGCCCATAAACATCTCCAAAAGTGGCTAAGAAATTTAGTATCACGATCTGAAACAATAGTATTTAGCACACCATGCAAGCGAATAATTTCACGAAAGAACAAATCAACAACATTAACAGCATCATCGCTTTTATGACATGGTATAAAGTGTGCCATTTTCGAGAATCTATCCACGACAACAAATATGCTATCCCTCCCCTTCTTTGTTCGAGGTAAACCTAAAACAAAGTCCATAGATATATCCTCCCAAGGAACACTAGGTACAGGCAAACGCATATATAAACCATGAGGATTGAGTCGTGACTTAGCTTTTTGACATGTAGTGCATCGAGCAATAAAACGCTCAACATCCCGTCTCATCTTTGGCCAAAAGAAATGTGTAGCAAGTACGCCCTCCGTCTTCTTCACACCAAAGTGTCCCATTAATCCTCCTCCATGCGCCTCCTGCAACAACAAAAGACGAACGGAGCTAGCTGGAATGCATAGCTTGTTAGCACGAAACACATATCCATCGTTAACGACGAACTTGTTCCACATTCTTCCTTCTTTACAATTCTGCATTACATCTTTAAAATCAGCATCATGCACATATTGATCTTTGATGGTCTCCAAACCAAATATTTTGAAGTCAAGTTGTGAAAGCATAGTATAGCGGCGAGACAATGCATCAGCAATAACATTTTCTTTTCCCTTCTTGTGTTTAATGACATAAGGAAAAGTCTCAATGAATTCAACCCATTTAGCATGTCTACGATTCAGTTTAGCTTGACTTTTAATATGTTTCAAAGATTCATGATCAGAATGTATAACAAATTCTTTGGGCCATAAATAATGTTGCCATGTTTCTAAAGTCCGAACAAGAGCATATAATTCTTTATCATAAGTAGAATACTTCAGACTAGGCCCACTCAATTTTTCAGAAAAGTATGCAACAGGTTTGCCATCTTGTAATAACACACCGCCTAATCCAATTCCACTAGCATCACATTCAAGCTCAAAAGTCTTATTAAAATCAGGAAGTTGGAGCAAAGGAGCATGTGTCAACTTATCTTTCAATACCGAGAAGGCTTCTTCCTGTGCGGTACCCCAAAGAAAAGGCACATCTTTCTTTGTAAGCTCATTGAGAGGTGCAGCAATGGTGCTGAAATCTCTCACAAAACGCCTATAGAATCCAGCGAGGCCAAGAAAACTCCTCACTTGTGTGACCATTTTGGGTTGCGGCCAACTCTCAATAGCTTCAATCTTGGCTTTATCAACTTCAATTCCCTGTGGAGTAACAACATAGCCAAGAAAAGATACTCGGTCGGTGCAAAAGGTGCACTTCCCAAGGTTACCAAACAAACGTGCATCACGTAGAGCAATAAAAACAGCACGTAAATGTTCCAAATGTTCTTCCAAAAATCTGCTATAAATCAATATGTCATCAAAGTAAACTACCACAAATCGTCGAATGAAAGCACGTAAAACTTCGTTCATTAATCTCATGAAAGTACTAGGTGCATTAGTTAACCCAAAAGGCATGACTAACCACTCATATAATCCAAACTTAGTTTTGAATGTTGTTTTCCATTCATCTCCCAATTTCATACGAATTTGATGGTATCCACTACGCAAATCAACTTTGGAGAATATTGTAGAGCCACTCAATTCATCAAGCATATCATCTAGCCTAGGAATAGTGATGAGGACATGACTACCTTGTATATGACCAAAAATATTGCATATATGCATATTTGTCAGGTGATTTCTAGTGCAAACTATTCAATAATCTATTTATGTTATCCAGAACAAAAATACTTCACACACTTTTGTGTTTTGTCTAATTGCAGGTGTATGGGACATTTGTACAATCCACATATGAAGATAAGGAAGAAAGAGATGTTTATTTGCTTTCCAAAAAGTTCTCTCACGTCACTTTTGGCCCAAGAGAAGATAGAGTCCAAGTCTCTCACGTTCTGGATTCAGATTCGGACTGCACAGACATACCTGACTCAAAACGCACACAAGTTTTTCATACGGACTCCGAATTGGGTGATTCTTTTTTTGTTGGAAACTAGATTTTGTGCACTTTCCAACCCAATTGGAATCACCTTCAAATTCGTCCGGAGTGTTGAGTTGTGGACGAAACAATCTGATGCTGCAGCAAAATCCGAGTCAAACTACAAGTCCAAAGGTGTTACATCACCTCCACTTGGACCCATTGGCCTTGTACGACCTAGATTTAGTTTTAGGCTGCCTTGGGACGTCCTCCCACCTTCTTGGCCGCCACCCCTTGCTCCTATATAAGTAGATCCATCTAGTAGCTTTTCCTTGGGATTTGTTTAGTTAAAAGTTAGCCATTGCAACTTCGTGTACTTCGTTTGTGTCCAACGACCAGACCAAGACCGCTTCCGGATCCCCACCATTATCAATACTTCATATATATTTGCAATATCCAGATTGCAATCTCAGTTTCTTGCTTGTTCTTCGTTTGCTCGCAGGAAACAGACCCTCGTGGTCAGGTTGATCGTGCTCCGGCGTGGTGAATAACCTCTCGGAGTTGGTTTAGCGATTGCTAAGGCGCGACGTCCTCGCACGTTCGTAGTCGGATCGTCAAAGTCGACTGCCACCAAAGCGATATCCATCATCTCATCGAAAGACGGGACACCTTTGCCTCTATCAAGTGGTATCAGTCTTGAAGTTGCTCAGTGAGAATTTCCAGTTTTTCCTAGATTAGATTTATTTTCTTACCTATTGTCCAAGAAAAAGCCACAAAACAAAAGTTAGATCTATTCATCCTTTGTCCTAGCCAGACTGAGCCTTTGCAATTTTCTTTTCATTGTTTGCATTATTGAATTATCGGTTGCATCGCCGTGTCGAGTTGCTGGTCTTAGTGTCTAGTTCCTTTAGAGTTTCGAGTTCTGTTCACATTAGTCACGCAGCCGCTGCATCATTATCCCATCCGCTGTCCACCATCCCATCCACCAATTTCCACCACGTGCTACGCACTGTTTATTGTCATAATCATAGTTGAGGTCACTCACATCTTCGCCTGATCGAATCTGCATCTTATCTAGTTTGTCTTGGAAAGAGGGAGAAAAAGAAGATAAAGAAAAAAAAGAGAAAAAAGGAAAGAAAAAAAAGAAAAAGAGGGAGAAGAAAAAGAAAAAAAAGCGTGAGAAAAAAAAGAGAGAAGAAAAAAAATTGGATCTATCTAGAATCAATCTCGTACCTGAATTCGGATTGGAATCTGTTTTGCGCACTGTTCAGTAAAACAAACTACAAGTCCAAAGGTGTTACATCACCTCCACTTGGACCCATTGGCCTTGTACGACCTAGATTTAGTTTTAGGCTGCCTTGGGACGTCCTCCCACCTCCTTGGCCGCCACCCCTTGCTCCTATATAAGTAGATCCATCTAGTAGCTTTTCCTTGGATTTGTTTAGTTAAAAGTTAGCCATTGCAACTTCGTGTACTTCGTTTGTGTCCAACGACCAGACCAAGACCGCTTCCGGATCCCCACCATTATCAATACTTCATATATATTTGCAATATCCAGATAACGAATAGTAATATTATTAATGCCTCTACAATCAACACACATACGTGATGTACCATCCTTTTTCGGCACTAGAATAATAGGAACAGCACAAGGACTAAGGGATTCGCGTATATAACATTTGTCGAGAAGCTCTTGTACTTGACGCATAATCTCCTTCGTCTCCTCTGGATTGGTACGGTATGGTGCACGGTTTGGCAGTGAAGCACCGGGAATTAAGTCAATCTGATGCTCAATCCCTCGAATAGGCGGTAATCCCGGTGGCACGTCTTGTGGAAAGACGTCAGCGAACTCCTGCAAAATGTTAGTGACAGCAGGAGGCAAAGAGGAAGGCACGTCCTCGAATGAAAATAATGCCTCTTTGCACACAAAAGCATAGCAAACAGATTTGCTGAAATCTAGCTCATCAATATCAGATTTGGTGGCAAATAAACATGCACTTTTCAATTTAATTTCAGAAGCAACACTAGATGGTTTATTATTATGCTTCATTTGTTGCTCAAATTCTTTTGCCACAATCTGATTTTCACTCTTATTCGTCTCCTGTTTTGCTTTATTAGCTCTATTAATATCATCTTTCAAAATGGAATCAGGAGTCATAGGAAGCAAAGTAATATTTTTATCCTTATGAACAAGAGTATAGTGATTGTTTCTACCATGGTGTACAGAATTTTTATCAAATTGCCATGGTCTACCAAGTAATAAGGAACATGCTTGCATAGGTACCACATCACAATCAACATAATCAGCATATGTAGAGATACTAAAATGCACACGAACAGTACGTGTTACCTTAACCTTGCCGCTGTTGTTGAACCATTGGATGTAGTAAGGATGTGGATGTGGTCTTGTGGTGAGAGAAAGCTTCTTGATAGAGGCAAAGGTGTCCCGTCTTTCGATGAGATAGTGGATTTCGCTTTGGTGGAAGTCGACTTTGACGATCCGACTACGAACGTGCGAGGACGTCGCGCCTTAGCAATCGCTAAACCAACTCCGAGAGGTTATTGACCACGCCGGAGCACGATCAACCTGACCACGAGGGTCTGTTTCCTGCGAGCAAACGAAGAACAAGCAAGAAACTGAGATTGCAATCTGGATATTGCGAATATAAGATGAAAGCTTTATTGATCAAGGTGGGGTTCTGTGACGCCTTTGTCTGGTCGTTGAACACAAACGAAGTACGCGAAGTTGCAGCTATGGCGAACTTTTAATCTAAACAAAACCCAAGGAAAAAGCTACTAGATGGATCTACTTATATAGGAGCAAGGGGTGGCGGCCAAGGAGGTGGGAGGACGTCCCAAGGCAGCCTAAAACTAACCCTAGGTCGTACAAGGCTCATGGGCCCAAGTGGAGGTGATGTAACACCTTTGGACTTGTAGTTTGACTCGGATTCTGCTGCAGCATCAGATTGTTTCGTCCACAACTCAACGCTCTGGACGAATTTGAAGGTGATTCCAATTGGGTTGGAAAGTGCACGAAATCTAGTTTCCAACAAAAAAAGAATCACCCAATTCGGAGTCCGTATGAAAAACTTGTGTGCGTTTTGAGTCAGGTATGTCTGTGCAGTCCGAATCTGAATCCAGAACGTGAGAGACTTGGACTCTATCTTCTCTTGGGCCAAAAGTGACGTGAGAGAACTTTTTGGACAGCAAATAAACATCTCTTTCTTCCTTATCTTCATATGTGGATTGTACAAATGTCCCATACACCTGCAATTAGACAAAACACAAAAGTGTGTGAAGTATTTTTGTTCTGGATAACATAAATAGATTATTGAATAGTTTGCACTAGAAATCACCTGACAAATATGCATATATGCAATATTTTTGGTCATATCCAAGGTAGTCATGTCCTCATCAGTACGGTATGGTGCACGGTTTGGCAGTGAAGCACCGGGAATTAAGTCAATCTGATGCTCAATCCCTCGAATAGGCGGTAATCCCGGTGGCACGTCTTGTGGAAAGACGTCAGCGAACTCCTGCAAAATGTTAGTGACAGCAGGAGGCAAAGAGGAAGGCACGTCCTCGAATGAAAATAATGCCTCTTTGCACACAAAAGCATAGCAAACAGATTTGCTGAAATCTATCTCATCAATATCAGATTTGGTGGCAAATAAACATGCACTTTTCAATTTAATTTCAGAAGCAACACTAGATGGTTTATTATTAGGCTTCATTTGTTGCTCAAATTCTTTTGCCACAATCTGATTTTCACTCTTATTCGTCTCCTGTTTTGCTTTATTAGCTCTATTAATATCATCTTTCAAAATGGAATCAGGAGTCATAGGAAGCAAAGTAATATTTTTATCCTTATGAACAAGAGTATAGTGATTGTTTCTACCATGGTGTACAGAATTTTTATCAAATTGCCATGGTCTACCAAGTAATAAGGAACATGCTTGCATAGGTACCACATCACAATCAACATAATCAGCATATGTAGAGATACTAAAATGCACATGAACAGTACGTGTTACCTTAACCTTGCCGCTGTTGTTGAACCATTGGATGTAGTAAGGATGTGGATGTGGTCTTGTGGTGAGAGAAAGCTTCTCCACCATCTCCATGCCAGCCAAGTTGTTGCAGCTCCCTCCGTCTATGATGACGCGCACAGAACGTTCCTTCACAACTCCCTTGGTATGGAACAAATTGTGCCTCTGATTTTGCTCAGCTTGTGTGATCTGCACACTCAAAACACGTTGAGCAACTAAACATTCATACCTGTCAGCGTCTTCAGGAGCCATGTATTGCGTCTCATGATCAGAATCATCTTCACCATGTTCTTCACGTGTAATAAGAGCCAAAGTCTCCTCATCATAGTCACTAGCAGACTCATATCCACCATCCACGGTAGCAATCATCACACGCGGAGATTTGCATTCTCTCGCATAATGACCTCCTCCCTTACAACGACGACAAATAATATCACTTGTGTGCCCTGTTGATGCCATGGAAGAAGAAGAACGCTGTGCAGGCCCCGCAGGTGCGCTCTTGGCAGATAATGGTGGTTGTGCCTCTTTTCTTATATCACGGCTGGAGGTGGCACCGGATGGATGATGAGGACATCAATACAATTGTTACACCCACAGGCCCTGCTGCTATACATACTGGACCAATTACTAGAGCTCGCGCACGCCAACTAAATTACCAGGTACTTTTGTTTCTTGGTAATGATTCTAATGTTCATGAGAATATGATGCTGCCTAAATTGGATACATTTGTTTTGCTTACAAATAAAGGGCCTAGCTTGGAGAAGGATGAACATTGGAGCAAGAACAAGCATGGAGATGATGGCATGCGCAAGGGGAACAAGAATGGAGTTACAAGTGATGATTTCAGGACTTTGAAGCCACCATAATGGGCGCATGAAGCTTTGGACGAAATATACAAGATGCCACTTCATAAATTTCGTCCCGGGGTTATTATAGGTGCTGCGTCACCTTATTATTGGGCCAGGCCCATGTAATTTCGAAATACATAAGTATAGGCTATTTTTAGAGTCCGTATGTGTGGGGAAACAAGAGATAGGGTTGATTTCGGACTCCTCCACCAAGGGCCACGAAATCCCCCCCCCTCTTCCTCCATATATACAGCCCTTAGGGCATCGTTTAGACTTGGGTTTTGTTTAGATTAAAAGTTCGCCATAGCTGCAACTTCGCGTACTTCGTTTGTGTTCAACGACCAGACAAAGGCGTCACAGAACCCCACCTTGATCAATAAAGCTTTCATCTTATATTCGCAATATCTTAGTTTCTTGCTTGTTCTTCGTTTGCTCGCAGGAAACAGACCCTCGTGGTCAGGTTGATCGTGCTCCGGCGTGGTCAATAACCTCTCGGAGTTGGTTTAGCGATTGCTAAGGCGCGACGTCCTCACACGTTCGTAGTCGGATCGTCAAAGTCGACTTCCACCAAAGCGATATCCATCATCTCATCGAAAGACGGGACACCTTTGCCTCTATCAAGTGGTATCAGATTTCCAGGTTGCTCGGTGAGATTTTACAGTTTTTCGTAGTTTAGATCGAGTCTGTTCTTCATACCTACAGTCCACGAAAAAGCCACAAAAAAATTAGGGTTAGTTCATCATATCGGAACCAATCTGAGCCTTTGCATAATCTTTTTAGGGTTTTGCTTTGTTGAATTTGCGGTTGCATCGTCGGTCTAGTTGCTGGTCTTAGAGTCTAGTCTTTTAGAGTTTCGAGTTCTGGTCATAAGTTGTGACGCCGCCGCCGCACCATCATCATCGCCCCTGCCATCTACCACCACCGCTCCGAATCCGTATCCATATGCCACCACCAATCCGGGTCCATATACCACCACCAATCCATATCCATATACTACCACCGCTACCACCACCGCTGCCATATACCACCACCATATATCCACCACCAATCCGAGTTCCTTGCTTATTAGGTTTGTCTTCGAGATCCATCTAGTTTCCGATTCGTGTTTCCTTGCCGGAGTAGGTTTCGGAAAAAAAAAGAGTCGGGAAACCACGCTCCGTTTAGGCCCAAAATTTTTCGAAAACGCATTTTTCGAAAAATTCTCTGGCTATCCTATTTTTAGGTGTTTCTGAGTGTTTTGAGACAGGTGCCATTATAGGAAGTTTTTTTTGACCCGTTTCCAGTTTTTGGGTCCGGGCAGTCAAAAAAAAAAATTTGGTCGAAAAAAAAATTTCGTGCCCATCCTGTCAGTTTGACCTAGGAAGAGTTTTGAGACACTCGCCATTATAGTGTTTTTTCGCAAAAAAAAAGCAGCGCAAAAAAAAAGAGCGAAAAAAAATTCAGAGTGTGCTTTTCCCTTGTTTACGTGCCGCGCCGTGATTTTGTTGGTGTTCTAGGCTCGCGTCTCTAGCACAGTCTAGCCTAGGACCAGCACAGTACCGTCGTTGAGCGTTTATTCAACTTTGCATCTCTGAATTGATTATTGCTGACCCTTTTTGCTACCATACTATAAGCCTTCCCAGCTCCACATACATCTACGTCGTGTGTTCGACTCTCCCTGGTAATCGCTCTATCTAAGCTTTGAGAGTTTTTGACTACAATGGTTGCCGATCACCGCCTGCTGCTGGGTAAGAACTGGTAAGAATTTGAGATTTGCTTGACGGATTTGTGATACACCACCACCACTTCTTAGTAGTCTGTAGGATTATATTCTTGTGTGTTTCTATTGCTGCTAACCATGCCAGGATCACAAGCCGACGAGATTGACTGGGAGAACTTATCGAACAAGGAGCTTCATGATAAGTTTCAGCAAATGATGACTGAACAGGTGCAAGATGTGCTGAAAATTTTTGAAGAGGCCATGGAGAAGATTACTGGCCTTGAGAAGACGTTCGAAACAAAGCTCGATAACAGATTTAATGAACTGCTTGTGCGTCTTCCACCACCGGCTGCACCTGTCGCACCTCTGCAACAACAACAACTACGCCCCCTTCCGAATCAGTATGGACGAGCACAGCGTGTTCCTATTGAGCCAGGACAAAATTCTGGTGCCGCTGCTACTGCTGTTGGTGCTTCTTTGGCTCCTACTACCGCTGCTGCTGGTACCCAGGAGGATGATGATTATGTGGGAGATTATGAGGATGAGGTTGATCAAAATCCGAACTACGTGCAACCACCAGCACCACCACCACCAGGTCGACCTCAGGTATATATTCGTAATGGTAGGCCTGCACCACCACCTCAGGTACGAGATGATGTCCATATTCCTAAACTGAAATTGAATATTCCACCATTTGAGGGTAGATATGTTCCTGATATATATCTTACTTGGGAGTTAGAAACTGAACAACGATTTACATGTTTACAATATCCTGAGGAGAGACGAGTTGCTGCTGCTGTTTGTGCTTTCACTAGTTTTGCATGTGTATGGTGGTCTGAACATTGTAGATTATATCCTATTCCAACTACTTGGGCTGCTTTGAAAACTGCTATGCGTACGCGTTGGGTTCCACCATATTATCAACGTGAATTGCTTCAAAAATTGCAGCGTTTAAGACAGGGAAAAAATTCTGTAGAAGAATATTATCAGGAATTACAAACTGGCATGATTAGATGTGGTATTGTTGAGGAGAATGAAGCTATGCTTGCACGTTTTCTGGGTGGATTAAATAGAGAGATTCAGACCATTCTAGACTATAAGGAGTATACTAATATCACTCGTTTATTCCATCTTGCTTGTAAAGCTGAACGTGAAGTGCAGGATCGACAAGCATTGGGGCGAACTAACTTTTCTGCAGGCCGACCTTCATCATGGACACCGCGTGCATCTTCTTCTTCTACTGCACCAGCACCTCAATTAGGTGCCTCCTCCAGTCGTGATACAAGAAAACAGGCACAACCACCATTATCTGCCAAGAGCGCACCTGCTGGGCCTGCACGGAGTTCTTCTTCTTCCATGGCATCAACAGGGCACACAAGTGATATTATTTGTCGTTGTTGTAAGGGAGGAGGTCATTATGCGAGAGAATGCAAATCTCCGCGTGTGATGATTGCTACCGCGGATGGAGGATATGAGTCCGCTAGTGACTATGATGAGGAGACTTTGGCTCTTATTACACGTGAAGAACATGGTGGAGATGATTCTGATCATGAGACGCAATACATGGCTCCTGAAGACGCTGACAGGTATGAATGTTTAGTTGCTCAACGTGTTTTGAGTGTGCAGGTCACACAAGCTGAGCAAAATCAGAGGCACAATTTGTTCCATACCAAGGGAGTTGTGAAGGAACGTTCTGTGCGTGTCATCATAGACGGAGGTAGTTGCAACAACTTGGCTAGCATGGAGATGGTGGAGAAGCTTTCTCTCACCACAAGACCACATCCACATCCTTACTACATCCAATGGTTCAACAACAGCTTCAAGGTTAAGGTAACACGTACTGTTCGTGTGCATTTTAGTATCTCTACATATGCTGATTATGTTGATTGTGATGTGGTACCTATGCAAGCATGTTCCTTATTACTTGGTAGACCATGGCAATTTGATAAAAATTCTGTACACCATGGTAGAAACAATCACTATACTCTTGTTCATAAGGATAAAAATATTACTTTGCTTCCTATGACTCCTGATTCCATTTTGAAAGATGATATTAATAGAGCTAATAAAGCAAAACAGGAGAAGAATAAGAGTGAAAATCAGATTGTGGCAAAAGAATTTGAGCAACAAATGAAGCCTAATAATAAACCATCTAGTGTTGCTTCTGAAATTAAATTGAAAAGTGCATGTTTATTTGCCACCAAATCTGATATTGATGAGCTAGATTTCAGCAAATCTGTTTGCTATGCTTTTGTGTGCAAAGAGGCATTATTTTCATTCGAGGACGTGCCTTCCTCTTTGCCTCCTGCTGTCACTAACATTTTGCAGGAGTTCGCTGACGTCTTTCCACAAGACGTGCCACCGGGATTACCGCCTATTCGAGGGATTGAGCATCAGATTGACTTAATTCCCGGTGCTTCACTGCCAAACCGTGCACCATACCGTACTAATCCAGAGGAGACGAAGGAGATTATGCGTCAAGTACAAGAGCTTCTCGACAAAGGTTATATACGCGAATCCCTTAGTCCTTGTGCTGTTCCTATTATTCTAGTGCCGAAAAAGGATGGTACATCACGTATGTGTGTTGATTGTAGAGGCATTAATAATATTACTATTCGCTATCGTCATCCTATTCCTAGGCTAGATGATATGCGTGATGAATTGAGTGGCTCTACAATATTCTCCAACTTCCTGATTTTAATAAGACTTTTGAGCTTGAATGTGATGCTAGTGGAATTGGATTAGGCGGTGTGTTATTACAAGATGGCAAACCTGTTGCATACTTTTCTGAAAAATTGAGTGGGCCTAGTCTGAATTATTCTACTTATGATAAAGAATTATATGCTCTTGTTCGGACTTTAGAAACATGGCAACATTATTTATGGCCCAAAGAATTTGTTATACATTCTGATCATGAATCTTTGAAACATATTAAAAGTCAAGCTAAACTGAATCGTAGACATGCTAAATGGGTTGAATTCATTGAGACTTTCCCTTATGTCATTTGATAGAGGCAGGGTGTCCCGATCTTTCGATGAGATGATAACTATCGATTTGGTGGAGACGACTTTGACGATCCGACTACAAACGTGCAACGATGTTGTGCCTTAGCAATCGCTAAACCAACTCCGAGAGGTTATTGACCACGCCGGAGCACGATCAACCTGACCACGAAGGTCTATTCCTGCAAGCAATCGAAGAACAAGCAAGAATATGATAAAAGCAATCTGAATATTGCGAATATGTATGAAGTATTGATAATGGTGGGGATCCGAAAAGTGGTCTTGATCTGGTCGTTGGACACAAACGAAGCACACGAAGTTGCAATGGCTAACTTTTAACTAAACAAATCCCAAGGAAAAAGCTACTAGATGGATCTACTTATATAGGAGCAAGGGGTGGCGGCCAAGGAGGTGGGAGGACGTCCCAAGGCAGCCTAAAACTAACCCTAGGTCGTACAAGGCTCATGGGCCCAAGTGGAGGTGATGTAACACCTTTGGACTTGTAGTTTGACTCGGATTCTGCTGCAGCATCAGATTGTTTCGTCCACAACTCAACGCTCCGAACGAATTTGAAGGTGATTCCAATTGGGTTGGAAAGTGCACGAAATCTAGTTTCAACAAAAAAAGAATCACCCAATTCGGAGTCCGTATGAAAAACTTGTGTGTGTTTTGAGTCAGGTATGTCTGTGCAGTCCGAATCTGAATCCAGAACGTGAGAGACTTGGACTCTATCTTCTCTTGGGCCAAAAGTGACGTGAGAGAACTTTTTGGACAGCAAATAAACATCTCTTTCTTTCTTATCTTCGTATGTGGATTGTACAAATGTCCCATACACCTGCAATTAGAGAAAACACAAAAGTGTGTGAAGTATTTTTGTTCTGGATAACATAAATAGATTATTAAATAGTTTGCACTAGAAATCACCTGACAAATATGCATATATGCAATATTTTTGGTCATATCCAAGGTAGTCATGTCCTCATCATCCTTCCCTTCTTGAAAATAAAGCCGTCCTCGGCGTTGCTTAATCTGAAATGTGGCTAACAAAAGAGACAAGGTGTACATGTTGTATATGTATATGTCATCCATTTTTACTTCCCTTGATTTTTGCATATATGACACATGAATAGATGAGTAACTTGCATAGTTCATAAAATCTAAAGCCAAAAAATTAGCACAAGAAGTAGAAGGCATGAAAATATTGCAACTCAGTTTGCACATATAAGTGAAGCTCTTATTCATTTCAAAAGATTGACAATGTTCATCATTAAACCATCCCAACATTGGTGAATAAACCTTACTTGCATCAAATTTACATGCTACAACATGCTTAAATAAGCAAACATGCAATAAGTCATTCAACACAGAATCATCACCAAGATTAGAGGTCATATCAAAATGATTAAACATTAGTTCTTTTGCATCAATAGTTAATTCAATGGGTGCACTCAAAATTGTTGGTATTTCAGTTGTTTGATCACATGGCAAAGTCAAATTATCAACGTAGTCCTCTAAAATAGGTGGTGTGATCAAAGTAGTGGGTAGCTCATTAGATGGTGCATTCAAATTGATAAGGCATTCATCATTCTCATGTAGAGATGGAAGATCAGTACCTTTGTCATTACCTCTTATGATCAACTCAGATGATGTAGCCACTCTCGGGGGCTATGTGTCACATGGTGGAGGTGATGTAGTCCTGACAACAACGGATGTGGTTGTCATAGTATGCCTAGTAGTTGAAGGAACAATCATATCAACTCTTGGAATGTGCACCGTGCGCTTGTTCTCCTCGTGGCCAACACGTCGTTTTATTTCCTGTTCAGCTTTGCAAGCAAGATGAAACAAATGGTCCATAGGATAACACTCTTCATGAATTAGTATCTCTTGAATATCACGGTTTAATCCTCCCCAAAATCTATCCATAAAATCATCTTCACTTTCTTCTAAAGAGGAATGCAACAAGGTAGTTTGTAAATCATCATAATATTTTGTTACAGTTTCACTACCTTGTTTTAAGTGTTGCAACTTCTTAATCATGTCACGAGTATAATAAGCAGGGACGAAAGTATGTCGCATGGCATGTTTCAAATCATCCCAAGTAGTAGGTATATAATCAGGGTGTAACCGACAATATTCACTCCACCAAACCAAAGCATAACCAGTGAAAGAACCAACCGCAACCTTAACCTTTTTATGTTCATTGAAATTATGGGAAGCAAATATATTTTTTATGTCGAACTCCCATTCAACATATAAAGCAGGTTTAAAACGGCCATTAAATGGTGGTATAGATACATTAACCTAATCATGTGCATTTGGATGTTTGTGCACCTCTCGTGACGGTTGTGGTATTTGCAAAGGTGGTGGCACGTCTCCCGCGATCGACAAAGCCCATGAATTGACTCTGGATCCTGTCATGATTAGTAGAACAAGAAACAAAACCCAAAAATAATGTTCCTATAACTACTAGGATGTGGTGGTAAAACGCTCACAGTAAAGCAAATATCAATGTCTTACAAGTTCTTACCATGCAGCAGGCGGTGATCGGCAACCAGCGGTGTCAAGTAACTCCGAATATTGAGTAAAGCGATTGCCAGGGGAGCGTACGTATACACGGTGTAGAAATATGTGGAGCTGGGTTGGCTATATATGGTAGCAAAAGATTAGCAATAATCAATTCAAAGATGCAATGTTGAATAAACGCTCAACGACGGTACTGTGCTGGTCCTAGGCTAGACCGGACTAGAGACGCGAGCCTAGAACACTAATGAGGTCACGGCGTAGCACAACTAGCATCAATGAAGGATACTAAGTAGCTCTTGACAGCAAGATATAAGTGAAGATCACAACGGCAGTGAAGATAATGATGAAAAACAACTGCCAAGCAGGATATACAACAACTCTCTCTCCAACTTTCCTCTTGAAAAGTTTGAGACAATTTTCTGATAAATTCTTTCAAAGAATGCTACTAACTCAAGCTTTCCAGTGCAAAAAGAATCACTC
This sequence comes from Triticum aestivum, assembly GCF_018294505.1. Taxonomy (NCBI): domain Eukaryota; kingdom Viridiplantae; phylum Streptophyta; class Magnoliopsida; order Poales; family Poaceae; genus Triticum; species Triticum aestivum. Next base: position 252,670,389 of record NC_057806.1, on the reverse strand, counting down.
AATTCCGAGTTGATATGAGGAGTCAAAGAATTCTAAAACTGGCCTGAAAAATTGGAACAAGTTGTGTTCACGAACTTCGGAGGGCAAAAAGACCTATTTAGAGGCCGATTTTGAGGTGTCAAATATTGAACAAGCTTCTGGAACTATTTAGATGCGGCTCGTCGCTATCTTCAATTTGAGTACTCACGGAGCCAAAACTGACTTCATATGAGGAAGATACACCTGTTTTACTGAACAGTGCGCAAAACAGATTCCAATCCGAATTCAGGTACGAGATTGATTCTAGATAGAGCCAATTTTTTTTCTCTCTTTTTTTTTCTCACACCTTTTTTTTCTTTTTCTTCTCCCTCTTTTTCTTTTTTTTTCTTTCCTTTTTTCTCTCTTTTTTTTTCTTTATCTTCTTTTTCTCCCTCTTTCCAAGATAAACTAGATAAGATGCAGATTCGATCAAGTGAAGATGTGAACGATCTCAACTATTATTATGACAATGAATGGTGGGTACCACGTGGTGGAAATTGATGGATGGGTGGTGGACAGCGGAAGAGATAATGATGCAGCGGTGGCGTGACTAATGTGAACAGAACTCGAAGCTCTAAACAAACTAGACACTAAGACCAGCAACTCGACACGACGATGCAACCGATAATTCAACTATGCAAGCAATGAAAAGAAAATTGCAAAGGCTCAGACTGGCTTGGACCAAGGATGAATAGATCTAACTCTTTTTATGGCTTTTTCTTGGACAATAGGTAAGAAAATAAATCTAATCTAGGAAAACTCGAAATTCTCACCGAGCAACCTGAAAACTGATACCACTTGATAGAGGCGGGGTGTCCCGATCTTTCGATGAGATGATAACTATCGATTTGGTGGAGACGACTTTGACGATCCGACTACAAACGTGCAACGATGTTGTGCCTTAGCAATCGCTAAACCAACTCCGAGAGGTTATTGACCACGCCGGAGCACGATCAACCTGACCACGAAGGTCTATTCCTGCAAGTAATCGAAGAACAAGCAAGAATATGATAAAAGCAATCTGAATATCGCGAATATGTATGAAGTATTGATAATGGTGGGGATCCGAAAAGTGGTCTTGGTCTGGTCGTTGGACACAAACGAAGCACACGAAGTTGCAATGGCTAACTTTTAACTAAACAAATCCCAAGGAAAAAGCTACTAGATGGATCTACTTATATAGGAGCAAGGGGTGGCGGCCAAGGAGGTGGGAGGACGTCCCAAGGCAGCCTAAAACTAACCCTAGGTCGTACAAGGCTCATGGGCCCAAGTGGAGGTGATGTAACACCTTTGGACTTGTAGTTTGACTCGGATTCTGCTGCAGCATCAGATTGTTTCGTCCACAACTCAACGCTCCGGACGAATTTGAAGGTGATTCCAATTGGGTTGGAAAGTGCACGAAATCTAGTTTCCAACAAAAAAAGAATCACCCAATTCGGAGTCCGTATGAAAAACTTGTGTGCGTTTTGAGTCAGGTATGTCTGTGCAGTCCGAATCTGAATCCAGAACGTGAGAGACGTGGACTCTATCTTCTCTTGGGCCAAAAGTGACGTGAGAGAACTTTTTGGACAGCAAATAAACATCTCTTTCTTCCTTATCTTCATATGTGGATTGTACAAATGTCCCATACACCTGCAATTAGACAAAACACAAAAGTGTGTGAAGTATTTTTGTTCTGGATAACATAAATAGATTATTAAATAGTTTGCACTAGAAATCACCTGACAAATATGCATATATGCAATATTTTTGGTCATATCCAAGGTCGTCATGTCCTTATCATCATTAAACACAAGAAGGGAAAAGAAAATGTTATTGCTGATGCATTGTCTCGTCGCTATACTATGCTTTCACAACTTGACTTCAAAATATTTGGTTTAGAGACCATCAAAGATCAATATGTGCATGATGCTGATTTTAAAGATGTAATGCAGAATTGCAAAGAAGGAAGAATGTGGAACAAGTTTGTCGTTAACGATGGATTTGTGTTTTGTGCTAACAAGCTATGCATTCCAGCTAGCTCCGTTCGTCTTTTGTTGTTGCAGGAGGTGCATGGAGGAGGATTAATGGGACACTTTGGCGTGAAGAAGACGGAGGACGTACTTGCTACACATTTCTTTTGGCCAAAGATGAGACGGGATGTTGAGCGTTTTATTGCTCGCTGCACTACATGTCAAAAAGCTAAGTCACGACTCAATCCTCATGGTTTATATATGCCTTTGCCTGTACCTAGTGTTCCTTGGGAGGATATATCTATGGACTTTGTTTTAGGTTTACCTCGAACAAAGAAGGGGAGGGATAGCATATTTGTTGTCGTGGATAGATTCTCGAAAATGGCACACTTTATACCATGTCATAAAAGCGATGATGCTGTTAATGTTGCTGATTTGTTCTTTCGTGAAATTATTCGCTTACATGGTGTGCCAAATACTATTGTTTCAGATCGTGATACTAAATTTCTTAGCCACTTTTGGAGATGGTTATGGGCTAAGTTGGGGACTAAACTGCTTTTTAGTACTACTTGTCACCCCCAAACTGATGGCCAAACTGAAGTAGTCAATAGAACATTGTCTACTATGCTTAGGGCTGTTTTGAAGAGTAATAAGAAAATGTGGGAGGAATGCTTGCCTCATGTTGAATTTGCTTATAATCGTTCATTGCATTCTACTACTAAGATGTGCCCTTTTGAAGTTGTGTATGGTTTCCTACCTCGTGCACCTATTGATTTGTTGCCTCTTCCATCTTCGGAGAAGGTTAATTTTGATGCTAAACAACGTGCTGAATTGATTTTAAAAATGCATGAGTTAACTAAGGAAAACATTGAGCGTATGAACGCCAAATATAAACTTGCTGGAGATAAGGGTAGAAAACATGTTGTGTTTGCACCTGGAGATCTTGTTTGGTTACATTTGCGTAAGGATAGATTTCCTGATTTGCGCAAATCAAAGCTCATGCCACGGGCTGATGGTCCCTTTAAGGTGTTAGAGAAAATAAATGATAATGCATATAAACTTGAGCTGCCTGCAGATTTTGGGGTTAGTCCCACTTTTAACATTGCAGATTTGAAGCCTTATTTGGGTGAGGAAGATGAACTTTCATCGAGGACGACTTCATTTCAAGAAGGGGAGGATGATGAGGACATCAATACAATTGTTACACCCACAGGCCCTGCTGCTATACATACTGGACCAATTACTAGAGCTCGCGCACGCCAACTAAATTACCAGGTACTTTCGTTTCTTGGTAATGATTCTAATGTTCATGAGAATATGATGCTGCCTAAATTGGATACATTTGTTTTGCTTACAAATAAAGGGCCTAGCTTGGAGAAGGATGAACATTGGAGCAAGAACAAGCATGGAGATGATGGCATGCGCAACGGGAACAAGAACGGAGTTACAAGTGATGATTTCAGGACTTTGAAGCCACCATAATGGGCGCATGAAGCCTTGGACGAAATATACAAGATGCCACTTCATAAATTTCGTCCCGAGGTTATTATAGGTGCTGCGTCACCTTATTATTGGGCCAGGCCCATGTAATTTCGAAATACATAAGTATAGGCTATTTTTAGAGTCCGTATGTGTGGGGAAACAAGAGATAGGGTTGATTTCGGACCCCTCCACCAAGGGCCACGAAATCCCCCCCCCCCTCTTCCTCCATATATACAGCCCTTAGGGCATCGTTTAGACTTGGGTTTTGTTTAGATTAAAAGTTCGCCATAGCTGCAACTTCGCGTACTTCGTTTGTGTTCAACGACCAGACAAAGGCGTCACAGAACCCCACCTTGATCAATAAAGCTTTCATCTTATATTCGCAATATCTTAGTTTCTTGCTTGTTCTTCGTTTGCTCGCAGGAAACAGACCCTCGTGGTCAGGTTGATCGTGCTCCGGCGTGGTCAATAACCTCTCGGAGTTGGTTTAGCGATTGCTAAGGCGCGACGTCCTCGCACGTTCGTAGTCGGATCGTCAAAGTCGACTTCCACCAAAGCGATATCCATCATCTCATCGAAAGACGGGACACCTTTGCCTCTATCAATGGAGGTGCAGTTGAAGTAGAAGATGCACGTGGTGTCGATGATGAAGGTCGGCCTGCAGAAAAGTTAGTTCGCCCCAATGCTTGTCGATCCTACACTTCACGTTCAGCTTTACAAGCAAGATGGAATAAACGAGTGATATTAGTATACTCCTTATAGTCTAGAATGGTCTGAATCTCTCTATTTAATCCACCCAGAAAACGTGCAAGCATAGCTTCATTCTCCTCAACAATACCACATCTAATCATGCCAGTTTGTATTTCCTGATAATATATTCTTCTACAGAATTTTTCCCTTGTCTTAAACGCTGCAATTTTTGAAGCAATTCACGTTGATAATATGGTGGAACCCAACGCGTACGCATAGCAGTTTTCAAAGCAGCCCAAGTAGTTGGAATAGGATATAATCTACAATGTTCAGACCACCATACACATGCAAAACTAGTGAAAGCACAAACAGCAGCAGCAACTCGTCTCTCCTCAGGATATTGTAAACATGTAAATCGTTGTTCAGTTTCTAACTCCCAAGTAAGATATATATCAGGAACATATCTACCCTCAAATGGTGGAATATTCAATTTCAGTTTAGGAATATGGACATCATCTCGTACCTGAGGTGATAGAGGCGAGGGTGTCCCGATCTTTCGATGAGATGATAACTATCGATTTGGTGGAGATGACTTTGACGATCCGACTACAAACGTGCACGACGTTGTGCCTTAGCAATCGCTAAACCAACTCCGAGAGGTTATTGACCACGCCGGAGCACAATCAACCTGACCACGAAGGTCTATTCCTGCAAGCAATCGAAGAACAAGCAAGAATATGATAAAAGCAATCCGAATATTGCGAGTATATATGAAGTATTGATAAAGGTGGGGATCCGTAAGCGGTCTTGGTCTGGTCGTTGGACACAAACGAAGTACACGAAGTTGCAATGGCTAACTTTTAACTAAACAAATCCCAAGGAAAAGCTACTAGATGGATCTATTTATATACGAGCAAGGGGTGGCGGCCAAGGAGGTGGGAGGACGTCCCAAGGCAGCCTAAAACTAAATCTAGGTCGTACAAGGCCAATGGGCCCAAGTGGAGGTGATGTAACACCTTTGGACTTGTAGTTTGACTCGGATTCTACTGCAGCATCAGATTGTTTCGTCCACAACTCAACGCTCCGAACGAATTTGAAGGTGATTCCAATTGGGTTGGAAAGTGCACGAAATCTAGTTTCCAACAAAAAAAAGAATCACCCAATTCGGAGTCCGTATGAAAAACTTGTGTGCGTTTTGAGTCAGGTGTGTCTGTGTAGTCCGAATCTGAATCCAGAACGTGAGAGACTTGGACTCTATCTTCTCTTGGGCCAAAAGTGACGTGAGAGAACTTTTTGGACAGCAAATAAACATCTCTTTCTTCCTTATCTTCATATGTGGATTGTACAAATGTCCCATACACCTGCAATTAGACAAAACACAAAAGTGTGTGAAGTATTTTTGTTCTGGACAACATAAATAGATTATTGAATAGTTTGCACTAGAAATCACCTGACAAATATGCATATATGCAATATTTTTTGTCATATCCAAGGTAGTCATGTTCTCATCATCCTCCCCTTCTTGAAAATAAAGCCGTCCTCGGCGTTGCTTAATCTGAAATGTGGCTAACAAAAGAGACAAGGTGTACATGTTGTATATGTATATGTCATCCATTTTTACTTCCCTTGATTTTTGCATATATGACACATGAATAGATGAGTAAATTGCATAGTTCATAAAATCTAAAGCCAAAAAATTAGCACAAGAAGTAGAAGGCATGAAAATATTGCAACTCAGTTTGCACATATAAGTGAAGCTCTTATTCATTTCAAAAGATTGACAATGTTCATCATTAAACCATCCCAACATTGGTGAATAAACCTTACTTGCATCAAATTTACATGCTACAACATGCTTAAATAAGCAAACATGCAATAAGTCATTCAACACAGAATCATCACCAAGATTAGAGGTCATATCAAAATGATTAAACATTGGTTCTTTTGCATCAATAGTTAATTCAATGGGTGCACTCAAAATTGTTGGTATTTCAGTTGTTTGATCACATGGCAAAGTCAAATTATCAACGTAGTCCTCTAAAATAGGTGGTGTGATCAAAGTATTGGGTAGCTCATCAGATGGTGCATTCAAATTGACAAGGCATTCATCATTCTCATGTAGAGATGGAAGATCAGTACCTTTGTCATTACCTCTTATGATCAACTCAGATGATGTAGCCACTCTCGGGGGCGATGTGTCACATGGTGGAGGTGATGTAGTCCTGACAACAACGGATGTGGTTGTCATAGTATGCCTAGTAGTTGAAGGAACAATCATATCAACTCTTGGAATGTGCACCGTGCACTTGTTCTCCTCGTGGCCAACACGTCGTTTTATTTCCTGTTCAGCTTTGCAAGCAAGATGAAACAAATGGTCCATAGGATAACACTCTTCATGAATTAGTATCTCTTGAATATCACGGTTTAATCCTCCCCAAAATCTATCCATAAAATTATCTTCACTTTCTTCTAAAGAGGAATGCAACAAGGTAGTTTGTAAATCATCATAATATTTTGTTACAGTTTCACTACCTTGTTTTAAGTGTTGCAACTTCTTAATCATGTCACGAGTATAATAAGCAGGGACGAAAGTATGTCGCATGGCAAGTTTTAAATCATCCCAAGTAGTAGGTATATAATCAGGGTGTAACCGACAATATTCACTCCACCAAACCAAAGCATAACCAGTGAAAGAACCAACCGCAACCTTAACCTTTTTATGTTCATCGAAATTATGGGAAGCAAATATATTTTTTATGTCAAACTCCCATTGAATATATAAAGCAGGTTTAAAACGGCCATTAAATGGTGGTATAGATACATTAACCTGATCATGTGCATTTGGATGTTTGTGCACCTCTCGTGACGGTTGTGGTATTTGCAAAGGTGGTGGAACGTCTCCCGCGATCGACAAAGCCCATGAATTGACTCTGGATCCTGTCATGATTAGTAGAACAAGAAACAAAACCCAAAAATAATGTTCCTATAACTACTAGGATGTGGTGGTAAAACGCTCACAGTAAAGCAAATATCAATGTCTTACAAGTTCTTACCATGCAGCAGGCGGTGATCAGCAACCAGCGGTGTCAAGTAACTCCGAATATTGAGTAAAGCGATTGCCAGGGGAGCGTACGTATACACGGTGTAGAAATATGTGGAGCTGGGTTGGCTATATATGGTAGCAAAAGATTAGCAATAATCAATTCAAAGATGCAATGTTGAATAAACGCTCAACGACGGTACTGTGCTGGTCCTAGGCTAGACCGGACTAGAGACGCGAGCCTAGAACACTAATGAGGTCACGACGTAGCACAACTAGCATCAATGAAGGATACTAAGTAGCTCTTGACAGCAAGATATAAGTGAAGATCACAACGGCAGTGAAGATAATGATGAAAAACAACTGCCAAGCAGGATATACAACAACTCTCTCTCCAACTTTCCTCTTGAAAAGTTTGAGACAATTTTCTGATAAATTCTTTCAAAGAATTCTACTAACTCAAGCTTTCCAATGCAAAAAGAATCATTCAATTCCGAGTTGATATGAGGAGTCAAAGAATTCTAAAACTGGCCTGAAAAATTGGAACAAGCTGTATTCACGAACTTCGGAGGGCAAAAAGACCTATTTAGAAGCCGATTTTGAGGTGTCAAATATTGAACTAGCTTCTGCAACTATTTAGATGCGGCTCGTCGCCATCTTCAATTTGAGTACTCACGGAGCCAAAACGGACTTCGTATGAGGAAGACACACGTGTTTTACTGAACAGTGCGCAAAACAGATTCCAATCCGAATTCAGGTACGAGATTGATTCTAGATAGATCCAATTTTTTTCTTCTCTCTTTTTTTTTCTCACGCTTTTTTTTCTTCTCTCTCTTTTTCTTTCCTTTTTTTCTCTTTTTTTTCTCTATCTTTTTTTTTCTCCCTCTTTCCAAGACAAACTAGATAAGATGCAGATTGGATCAGGCGAGGATGTGAATGACCTCAACTATGATTATGACAATGAACAGTGCATAGCACGTGGTGGAAATTAATAGATAGGATGGTGGACAGCGGAACGGATAATGATGCAGCGGCGGCGTGACTACTGTGAATAGAACTCGAAACTCTAAAGGAACTAGACACTAAGACCAGCAACTGACACGACGATGCAACCGATAATTCAACTATGCAAGCAATGAATAGAAAATTGCAAAGGCTCAGACTGGCTTGGATAAAGGATGAACAGATCTAACTTTTTTTTGTGGCTTTTTCTTGGACAATAGGTAAGAAAATAAATCTAATCTAAGAAAAACTGGAAATTCTCACCGAGCAACCTGAAAACTGATACCACTTGATAGAGGCGAGGGTGTCCCGATCTTTCGATGAGATGATAACTATCGATTTGGTGGAGATGACTTTGACGATCCGACTACAAACGTGCACGACGTTGTGCCTTAGCAATCGCTAAACCAACTCCGAGAGGTTATTGACCACGCCGGAGCACAATCAACCTGACCACGAAGGTCTATTCCTGCAAGCAATCGAAGAACAAGCAAGAATATGATAAAAGCAATCCGAATATTGCGAGTATATATGAAGTATTGATAAAGGTGGGGATCCGTAAGCGGTCTTGGTCTGGTCGTTGGACACAAACGAAGTACACGAAGTTGCAATGGCTAACTTTTAACTAAACAAATCCCAAGGAAAAGCTACTAGATGGATCTATTTATATAGGAGCAAGGGGTGGCGGCCAAGGAGGTGGGAGGACGTCCCAAGGCATCCTAAAACTAAATCTAGGTCGTACAAGGCCAATGGGCCCAAGTGGAGGTGATGTAACACCTTTAGACTTGTAGTTTGACTCGGATTCTACTGCAGCATCAGATTGTTTCGTCCACAACTCAACGCTCCGGACGAATTTGAAGGTGATTCCAATTGGGTTGGAAAGTGCACGAAATCTAGTTTCCAACAAAAAAAGAATCACCCAATTCGGAGTCCGTATGAAAAACTTGTGTGCGTTTTGAGTCAGGTGTGTCTGTGTAGTCCGAATCTGAATCCAGAACGTGAGAGACTTGGACTCTATCTTCTCTTGGGCCAAAAGTGACGTGAGAGAACTTTTTGGACAGCAAATAAACATCTCTTTCTTCCTTATCTTCATATGTGGATTGTACAAATGTCCCATACACCTGCAATTAGACAAAACACAAAAGTGTGTGAAGTATTTTTGTTCTGGACAACATAAATAGATTATTGAATAGTTTGCACTAGAAATCACCTGACAAATATGCATATATGCAATATTTTTTGTCATATCCAAGGTAGTCATGTTCTCATCATGAGGTGGTGGTGCAGGCCTACCATTACGAATATATACCTGAGATCGACCTGCTGGTGGTGGTACAGGTGGCTGCACGTAGTGCTGATTTTGATCAACCTCATCCTCATAATCTCCCACATAATCATTCCCCTCCGCATCAGCAGCAGGAGCCACAGAAGTATCAACAGCAGCACCAACAGTTTGGCCAAACGCAAGAGGAACACGGCTTGCTCGGCGGAGGTCTGTTTCGCGACGTGGAGGTAGTCGTTGTTGTTGTTGTTGGAGAGGTGCGTTAGGTGCAGCGGGTGGTGGTGGTGGAAGACGCGCGAGCAATTCATTAAACTTGTTATCGAGCTTTGTTTCGAACGTCTTCTCAAGGCTAGTGATCTTCTCCATGGCCTCTTCAAAATTGTTCAGCACATCTTGCACCTGTTCAGTCATCATTTGCTGAAACTTATCATGAAGCTCCTTGTTCGATAAATTCTCCCAGTCAATCTCGTCAGCTTGTGATCCTGGCATGGTTAGCAGCAATAGAAACACACAAGAATATGATCCTACAGACTACGAACAAGTGGTGGTGGTGGGTGTCACAAACCCGTCAAGCAAAACTCAAATTCTTACCAGTTCTTACCCAGCAGCAGGCGGTGATCGGCAACCGTTGTAGTCAAAACTCTCAAAGCTTGGATAGAGCGATTGCCAGGGAGAGTCAAACGCACGACGTAGATGTATGTGGAGCTGGGAAGGCTTATAATATGGTAGCAAAAAGGGTCAGCAATAATCAATTCAGAGATGCAAAGTTGAATAAACGCTCAACGACAGGTACTGTGCTGGTCCTAGGCTAGGCTGTGCTAGAGACGCGAGCCTAGAACACCAACAAAATCACGGCGCGGCACGTAAACAAGGGAGGAGCACACTCTGAATTTTTTTCTCTTTTTTTGCACTTTTTTTTCCTCTTTTTTTTTTTTGCTCCGCAACAATTTTTTTTCGAAAAAGTCTACAAATGGTCTAAAAACTGCCTAGCCAGAATTTTCCAGACTTAGGTTTTTTTTTTGAAATTCGAACTATTTTTCTTCTGCGGATGGCTCGGAAGTTGGGGAGTCCTTCTCTGTCACGACTCGGAGTATCGCGTGATCTGAAAATCGAGAACAATGCAACAATTACTGGACTCGGACTAGGACTGGTGGCGGAGATGAATCTGGTGGAACTCGGACTGGTGGCGAAGATGAATCTGGTGGAACACGGACAGGTGGCGGATATATGTTGCAGGTGAACTCGGATTGGCGTGATGGCGGTGGATATGTGGTGGCGTATATGGATTCGGATTGATGGTGAATATGTGGTGGTGGTATATGGCAACAGCGACGATGATGATGCGGTTGTGATATATGGTAGCGGCGACGTGACAACCTGTGAACAGAACTCGAAACTCTAAAAGACTAGACGCTAAGACCAGCAACTGGACACGACGATGCAATCGCAAATTCAACAAAGCAAATACAGAAAAGATTATGCAAGGCTCAGATTGGTTCGGATGGGATGAACTAACCCTAATTTTTTTTGGCTTTTTCGTGGACTATAGGTATGAAGAACAGACTCGATCTAAACTACGAAAAACTGTAAAATCTCACCAAGCAACCTGGAAATCTGATACCACTTGATAGAGGCAAAGGTGTCCCGTCTTTCGATGAGATGATGTGATAGAGGCAAAGGTGTCCCGTCTTTCGATGAGATGGTGGATTTCGCTTTGTTGGAAGTCGACTTTGACGATCCGACTACGAACGTGCGAGGACGTCGCGCCTTAGCAATCGCTAAACCAACTCCGAGAGGTTATTGACCACGCCGGAGCACGATCAACCTGACCACGAGGGTCTGTTTCCTGCGAGCAAACGAAGAACAAGCAAGAAACTAAGATTGCAATCTAGATATTGCGGATATAAGATGAAAACTTTATTGATCAAGGTGGGGTTCTGTGACGCCTTTGTCTGGTCGTTGAACACAAACGAAGTACGCGAAGTTGCAGCTATGGCGAACTTTTAATCTAAACAAAACCCAAAGTCTAAACGATGCCCTAAGGGCTGTATATATGGAGGAAGAGGGGGGGAATTTCGTGGCCCTTGGTGGAGGGGTCCGAAATCAACCCTATCTCTTGTTTCCCCACACATACGGACTCTAAAAATAGCCTATACTTATGTATTTCGAAATTACATGGGCCTGGCCCAATAATAAGGTGACGCAGCACCTAAAATAGCCTCGGGACGAAATTTATGAAGTGGCATCTTGTATATTTCGTCCAAGGCTTCATGCACCCATTATGGTGGCTTCAAAGTCCTGAAATCATCACTTGTAACTCCGTTCTTGTTCCCCTTGAGCATGCCATCATCTCCATGCTTGTTCTTGCTCCAATGTTCATCCTTCTCCAAGCTAGGCCCTTCATTTGTAAGCAAAACAAATGTATCCAATTTAGGCAGCATCATATTCTCATGAACATTAGAATCATTACCAAGAAACGAAAGTACCTGGTAATTTAGTTGGTGTGCGCGAGCTCTAGTAATTGGTCCAGTATGTATAGCAGCAGGGCCTGTGGGTGTAACAATGGTATTGATGTCCTCATCATCCTCCCCTTCTTGAAATGAAGTCGTCCTCGACGGAAACTCATCTTCCTCACCCAAATAAGGCTTCAAATCTGCAATGTTAAAAGTGGGACTAACCCCAAAATCTGCAGGCAGCTCAAGTTTATATGCATTATCATTTATTTTCTCTAACACCTTAAAGGGACCATCAGCCCGTGGCATGAGCTTTGATTTGCGCAAATCAGGAAATCTATCCTTACGCAAATGTAACCAAACAAGATCTCCAGGTGCAAACACAACATGTTTTCTACCCTTATCTCCAGCAAGTTTATATTTAGCATTCATACGCTCAATGTTTTCCTTAGTTAACTCATGCATTTTTAAAATCAATTCAGCACGTTGTTTAGCATCAAAATTAACCTTCTCCGAAGATGGAAGAGGCAACAAATCAATAGGTGCACGAGGTAGGAAACCATACACAACTTCAAAAGGGCACATCTTAGTAGTAGAATGCAATGAACGATTATAAGCAAATTCAATATGAGGCAAGCATTCCTCCCACATTTTCTTATTATTCTTCAAAACAGCCCTAAGCATAGTAGACAACGTCCTATTGACTACTTCAGTTTGTCCATCAGTTTGGGGGTGACAAGTTGATAGAGGCAAAGGTGTCCCGTCTTTCGATGAGATGGTGGATTTCGCTTTGGTGGAAGTCGACTTTGACGATCCGACTACGAACGTGCGAGGACGTCGCGCCTTAGCAATCGCTAAACCAACTCCGAGAGGTTATTGACCACGCCGGAGCACGATCAACCTGACCACGAGGGTCTGTTTCCTGCGAGCAAACGAAGAACAAGCAAGAAACTGAGATTGCAATCTGGATATTGCGAATATAAGATGAAAGCTTTATTGATCAAGGTGGGGTTCTGTGACGCCTTTGTCTGGTCGTTGAACACAAACGAAGTACGCGAAGTTGCAGCTATGGCGAACTTTTAATCTAAACAAAACCCAAAGTCTAAACGATGCCCTAAGGGCTGTATATATGGAGGAAGAGGGGGGAATTTCGTGGCCCTTGGTGGAGGGGTCCGAAATCAACCCTATCCCTTGTTTCCCCACACATACGGACTCTAAAAATAGCCTATACTTATGTATTTCGAAATTACATGGGCCTGGCCCAATAATAAGGTGACGCAGCACCTAAAATAGCCTCGGGACGAAATTTATGAAGTGGCATCTTGTATATTTCGTCCAAGGCTTCATGCACCCATTATGGTGGCTTCAAAGTCCTGAAATCATCACTTGTAACTCCGTTCTTGTTCCCCTTGCGCATGCCATCATCTCCATGCTTGTTCTTGCTCCAATGTTCATCCTTCTCCAAGCTAGGCCCTTCATTTGTAAGCAAAACAAATGTATCCAATTTAGGCAGCATCATATTCTCATGAACATTAGAATCATTACCAAGAAACGAAAGTACCTGGTAATTTAGTTGGTGTGCGCGAGCTCTAGTAATTGGTCCAGTATGTATAGCAGCAGGGCCTGTGGGTGTAACAATGGTATTGATGTCCTCATCATCCTCCCCTTCTTGAAATGAAGTCGTCCTCGACGGAAACTCATCTTCCTCACCCAAATAAGGCTTCAAATCTGCAATGTTAAAAGTGGGACTAACCCCAAAATCTGCAGGCAGCTCAAGTTTATATGCATTATCATTTATTTTCTCTAACACCTTAAAGGGACCATCAGCCCGTGGCATGAGCTTTGATTTGCGCAAATCAGGAAATCTATCCTTATGCAAATGTAACCAAACAAGATCTCCAGGTGCAAACACAACATGTTTTCTACCCTTATCTCCAGCAAGTTTATATTTGGCATTCATACGCTCAATGTTTTCCTTAGTTAACTCATGCATTTTTAAAATCAATTCAGCACGTTGTTTAGCATCAAAATTAACCTTCTCCGAAGATGGAAGAGGCAACAAATGAATAGGTGCACGAGGTAGGAAACCATACACAACTTCAAAAGGGCACATCTTAGTAGTAGAATGCAATGAACGATTATAAGCAAATTCAATATGAGGCAAGCATTCCTCCCACATTTTCTTATTACTCTTCAAAACAGCCCTAAGCATAGTAGACAATGTTCTATTGACTATTTCAGTTTGGCCATCAGTTTGGGGGTGACAAGTAGTACTAAAAAGCAGTTTAGTCCCCAACTTAGCCCATAAACATCTCCAAAAGTGGCTAAGAAATTTAGTATCACGATCTGAAACAATAGTTTTTGGCACACCATGCAAGCGAATAATTTCACGAAAGAACAAATCAGCAACATTAACAGCATCATCACTTTTATGACTTGGTATAAAGTGTGCCATTTTCGAGAATCTATCCACGACAACAAATATGCTATCCCTCCCCTTCTTTGTTCGAGGTAAACCTAAAACAAAGTCCATAGATATATCCTCCCAAGGAACACTAGGTACAGGCAAAGGCATATATAAACCATAAGGATTGAGTCGTGACTTAGCTTTTTGACATGTAGTGCAGCGAGCAATAAAACGCTCAACATCCCGTCTCATCTTTGGCCAAAAGAAATGTGTAGCAAGTACGTCCTCCGACTTCTTCACGCCAAAGTGTCCCATTAATCCTCCTCCATGCGCCTCCTGCAACAACAAAAAACGAACGGAGCTAGCTGGAATGCATAGCTTGTTAGCACGAAACACAAATCCATCGTTAACAACAAACTTGTTCCACATTCTTCCTTCTTTACAATTCTGCATTACATCTTTAAAATCAGCATCATGCACATATTGATCTTTGATGGTCTCCAAACCAAATATTTTGAAGTCAAGTTGTGAAAGCATAGTATAGCGACGAGACAATGCATCAGCAATAACATTTTCTTTTCCCTTCTTGTGTTTAATGACATAAGGGAAAGTCTCAATGAATTCAACCCATTTAGCATGTCTACGATTCAGTTTAGCTTGACTTTTAATATGTTTCAAAGATTCATGATCAGAATGTATAACAAATTCTTTGGGCCATAAATAATGTTGCCATGTTTCTAAAGTCCGAACAAGAGCATATAATTCTTTATCATAAGTAGAATAATTCAGACTAGGCCCACTCAATTTTTCAGAAAAGTATGCAACAGGTTTGCCATCTTGTAATAACACACCTCCTAATCCAATTCCACTAGCATCACATTCAAGCTCAAAAGTCTTATTAAAATCAGGAAGTTGGAGTAAAGGAGCATGTGTCGACTTATCTTCCAATACCGTGAAGGCTTCTTCCTGTGCAGTACCCCAAAGAAAAGGCACATCTTTCTTTGTAAGCTCATTGAGAGGTGCAGCAATGGTGCTGAAATCTCTCACAAAACGCCTATAGAATCCAGCGAGGCCAAGAAAACTCCTCACTTGTGTGACCGTTTTGGGCTGCGGCCAACTCTCAATAGCTTCAATCTTGGCTTTATCAACTTCAATTCCCTGTGGAGTAACAACATAGCCAAGAAAAGATACTCGTTCGGTGCAAAAGGTGCACTTCCCAAGGTTACCAAACAAACGTGCATCACGTAGAGCAATAAAAACATCACGTAAATGTTCCAAATGTTCTTCCAAAGATCTGCTATAAATCAATATGTCATCAAAGTAAACTACCACAAATCGTCCAATGAAAGCACGTAAAACTTTGTTCATTAATCTCATGAAAGTACTAGGTGCATTAGTTAACCCAAAAGGCATGACTAACCACTCATATAATCCAAACTTAGTTTTAAATGCTGTTTTCCATTCATCTCCCAATTTCATACGAATTTGATGGTAGCCACTACGCAAATCAACTTTGGAGAATATTGTAGAGCCACTCAATTCATCAAGCATATCATCTAGCCTAGGAATAGGATGACGGTAACAAATAGTAATATTATTAATGCCTCTACAATCAACACACATACGTGATGTACCATCCTTTTTCGGCACTAGAATAATAGGAACAGCACAAGGACTAAGGGATTCGCGTATATAACCTTTGTCGAGAAGCTCTTGTACTTGACGCATAATCTCCTTCGTCTCCTCTGGATTGGTACGGTATGGTGCACGGTTTGGCAGTGAAGCACCGGGAATTAAGTCAATCTGATGCTTAATCCCTCGAATAGGCGGTAATCCCGGTGGCACGTCTTGTGGAAAAACGTCAGCGAACTCCTGCAAAATGTTAGTGACAGCAGGAGGCAAAGAGGAAGGCACGTCCTCGAATGAAAATAATGCCTCTTTGCACACAAAAGCATAGCAAACAGATTTGCTGAAATCTAGCTCATCAATATTAGATTTGGTGGCAAATAAACATGCACTTTTCAATTTAATTTCAGAAGCAACA
This sequence comes from Triticum aestivum, assembly GCF_018294505.1. Taxonomy (NCBI): domain Eukaryota; kingdom Viridiplantae; phylum Streptophyta; class Magnoliopsida; order Poales; family Poaceae; genus Triticum; species Triticum aestivum. The sequence continues at coordinate 252,654,019 of NC_057806.1, read as the reverse complement.
CTAGATGGTTTATTATTAGGCTTTATTTGTTGCTCAAATTCTTTTGCCACAATCTGATTTTCACTCTTATTCTTCTACTGTTGTGCTTTATTAGCTCTATTAATATCATCTTTCAAAATGGAATCAGGAGTCATAGGAAGCAAAGTAATATTTTTATCCTTATGAACAAGAGTATAGTGATTGTTTCTACCATGGTGTACAGAATTTTTATCAAATTGCCATGGTCTACCAAGTAATAAGGAACATGCTTGCATAGGTACCACATCACAATCAACATAATCAGCATATGTAGAGATACTAAAATGCACACGAACAGTACGTGTTACCTTAACCTTGCCGCTGTTGTTGAACCATTGGATGTAGTAAGGATGTGGATGTGGTCTTGTGGTGAGAGAAAGCTTCTCCACCATCTCCATGCTAGCCAAGTTGTTGCAGCTCCCTCCGTCTATTATGACGCGCACAGAACGTTCCTTCACATCTCCCTTGGTATGGAACAAATTGTGCCTCTGATTTTGCTCAGCTTGTGTGACCTGCACACTCAAAACACGTTGAGCAACTAAACATTCATACCTGTCAGCGTCTTCAGGAGCCATGTATTGCGTCTCATGATCAGAATCATCTCCACCATGTTCTTCACGTGTAATAAGAGCCAATGTCTCCTCGTCATAGTCACTAGCGGACTCATATCCACCATACGCAGTAGCAATCATCACACGCGGAGATTTGCATTCCCTCGCATAATGACCTCCTCCCTTACAACGACGACAAATAATATCACTTGTGTGCCCTGTTGATGCCATGGAAGAAGAAGAACGCTGTGCAGGCCCCGCAGGTGCGCTCTTGGCAGATAATGGTGGTTGTGCCTGTTTTCTTGTATCACGGCTGGAGGTGGCACCTGATGGAGGTGCTGGTGCAGTTGAAATAGAAGATGCACGTGGTGTCCATGATGAAGATCGGCCTGCAGAAAAGTTAGTTCGCCCCAATGCTTGTCGATCCTGCACTTCACGTTCAGCTTTACAAGCAAGATGGAATAAACGAGTGATATTAGTATACTCCTTATATTCTAGAATGGTCTGAATCTCTCTATTTAATCCACCCAGAAAACGTGCAAGCATAGCTTCATTCTCCTCAACAATACCACATCTAATCATGCCAGTTTGTAATTCCTGATAATATTCTTCTACAGAATTTTTCCCTTGTCTTAAACGCTGCAATTTTTTAAGCAATTCACGTTGATAATAAGGTGGAACCCAACGCGTACGCATAGCAGTTTTCAAAGCAGCCCAAGTAGTTGGAATAGGATATAATCTACAATGTTCAGACCACCATACACATGCAAAACTAGTGAAAGCACAAACAGCAGCAGCAACTCGTCTCTCCTCAGGATATTGTAAACATGTAAATCGTTGTTCAGTTTCTAACTCCCAAGTAAGATATATATCAGGAACATATCTACCCTCAAATGGTGGAATATTCAATTTCAGTTTAGGAATATGGACATCATCTCGTACCTGAGGTGGTGGTGCAGGCCTACCATTACGAATATATACCTGAGGTCGACCTGCTGGTGGTGGTACAGGTGGCTGCACGTAGTGTTGATTTTGATCAACCTCATCCTCATAATCTCCCACATAATCATCCTCCTCCGCATCAGCAGCAGGAGCCACAGAAGTATCAACAGCAGCACCAACAGTTTGGCCAAACGCAAGAGGAACACAGCTTGCTCGGCGGAGGTCTGCTTCGCGACGTGGAGGTAGTCGTTGTTGTTGTTGTTGGAGAGGTGCGTTAGGTGCAGCGGGTGGTGGTGGTGGAAGATGCGCGAGCAATTCATTAAACTTGTTATCGAGCTTTGTTTCGAACGTCTTCTCAAGGCCAGTGATCTTCTCCATGGCCTCTTCAAAATTGTTCAGCACATCTTGCACCTGTTCAGTCATCATTTGCTGAAACTTATCATGAAGCTCCTTGTTCGATAAATTCTCCCAGTCAATCTCGTCGGCTTGTGATCCTGGCATGGTTAGCAGCAATAGAAACACACAAGAATATGATCCTACAGACTACGAACAAGTGGTGGTGGTGGGTGTCACAAATCCGTCAAGCAAATCTCAAATTCTTACCAGTTCTTACCCAGCAGCAGGCGGTGATCGGCAACCGTTGTTGTCAAAAACTCTCAAAGCTTGGATAGAGCGATTACCAGGGAGAGTCAAACGCACGACGTAGATGTATGTGGAGCTGGGAAGGCTTATAATATGGTAGCAAAAAGGGTCAGCAATAATCAATTCAGAGATGCAAAGTTGAATAAACGCTCAACGACGGTACTGTGCTGGTCCTAGGCTAGACTGTGCTAGAGACGCGAGCCTAGAACACTAACAAAATCACGGCGCGGCACGTAAACAAGGGAAAAGCACACTCTGAATTTTTTTTTCACTCTTTTTTTTTTGCGCTCTTTTTTTTTGCGCTGCTTTTTTTTCGAAAAATTACTATAATGGCGAGTGTCTCAAAACTCTTCCTAGCTCAAACTGACAGGATGGGCACGAAATTTTTTCGACCAATTTTTTTTTTCGACTGCCCGGACCCAAAAACTGGAAACGGGTCAAAAAAAACTTCCTATAATGGCACCTGTCTCAAAACACTCAGAAACACCTAAAAATAGGATAGTCAGAATTTTTTTCAAAAAATGCGTTTTCGAAAAATTTTGGGCCTAAACGGAGCGTGGCTACCCACAACCCCTGCTGCTATACATACTGGACCAATTACTAGAGCTCGTGCACGCCAACTAAATTACCAGGTACTTTCGTTTCTTGGTAATGATTCTAATGTTCATGAGAATATGATGCTGCCTAAATTGGATACATTTGTTTTGCTTACAAATGAAGGGCCTAGCTTGGAGAAGGATGAACATTGGAGCAAGAACAAGCATGGAGATGATGGCATGCGCAAGGGAAACAAGAACGGAGTTACAAGTGATGATTTCAGGACTTTGAAGCCACCATAATGGGTGCATGAAGCCTTGGACGAAATATACAAGATGCCACTTCATAAATTTCGTCCCGAGGCTATTTTAGGTGCTGCGTCACCTTATTATTGGGCCAGGCCCATGTAATTTCGAAATACATAAGTATAGGCTATTTTTAGAGTCCGTATGTGTGGGGAAACAAGAGATAGGGTTCATTTCGGACCCCTCCACCAAGGGCCACGAAATTCCCCCCTCTTCCTCCATATATACAGCCCTTAGGGCATCGTTTAGACTTTGGGTTTTGTTTAGATTAAAAGTTCGCCATAGCTGCAACTTCGCGTACTTCGTTTGTGTTCAACGACCAGACAAAGGCGTCACAGAACCCCACCTTGATCAATAAAGCTTTCATCTTATATTCGCAATATCCAGATTGCAATCTCAGTTTCTTGCTTGTTCTTCATTTGCTCGCAGGAAACAGACCCTCGTGGTCAGGTTGATCGTGCTCCGGCGTGGTCAATAACCTCTCGGAGTTGGTTTAGCGATTGCTAAGGCGCGACGTCCTCGCACGTTCGTAGTCGGATCGTCAAAGTCGACTTCCACCAAAGCGAAATCCATCATCTCATCGAAAGACGGGACACCTTTGCCTCTATCAATACGTGATGTACCATCCTTTTTCGGCACTAGAATAATAGGAACAGCACAAGGACTAAGGGATTCGCGTATATAACCTTTGTCGAGAAGCTCTTGTACTTGACGCATAATCTCCTTCGTCTCCTCTGGATTGGTACGGTATGGTGCACGGTTTGGCAGTGAAGCACCGGGAATTAAGTCAATCTGATGCTCAATCCCTCGAATAGGCGGTAATCCCGGTGGCACGTCTTGTGGAAAAATGTCAGCGAACTCCTGCAAAATGTTAGTGACAGCAGGAGGCAAAGAGGAAGGCACGTCCTCGAATGAAAATAATGCCTCTTTGCACACAAAAGCATAGCAAACAGATTTGCTGAAATCTAGCTCATCAATATCAGATTTGGTGGCAAATAAACATGCACTTTTCAATTTAATTTCAGAAGCAACACTAGATGGTTTATTATTAGGCTTCATTTGTTGCTCAAATTCTTTTGCCACAATCTGATTTTCACTCTTATTCTTCTCCTGTTGTGCTTTATTAGCTCTATTAATATCATCTTTCAAAATGGAATCAGGAGTCATAGGAAGCAAAGTAATATTTTTATCCTTATGAACAAGAGTATAGTGATTGTTTCTACCATGGTGTATAGAATTTTTATCAAATTGCCATGGTCTACCAAGTAATAAGGAACATGCTTGCATAGGTACCACATCACAATCAACATAATCAGGATATGTAGAGATACTAAAATGCACACGAACAGTACGTGTTACCTTAACCTTGCCGCTGTTGTTGAACCATTGGATGTAGTAAGGATGTGGATGTGGTCTTGTGGTGAGAGAAAGCTTCTCCACCATCTCCATGCTAGCCAAGTTGTTGCAGCTCCCTCCGTCTATTATGACGCGCACAGAACGTTCCTTCACAACTCCCTTGGTATGGAACAAATTGTGCCTCTGATTTTGCTCAGCTTGTGTGACCTGCACACTCAAAACACGTTGAGCAACTAAACATTCATACCTGTCAGCGTCTTCAGGAGCCATGTATTGCGTCTCATGATCAGAATCATCTCCACCATGTTCTTCACGTGTAATAAGAGCCAATGTCTCCTCATCATAGTCACTAGCGGACTCATATCCACCATCCGCGGTAGCAATCATCACACGCGGAGATTTGCATTCCCTCGCATAATGACCTCCTCCCTTACAACGACGACAAATAATATCACTTGTGTGCCCTATTGATGCCATGGAAGAAGAAGAACGCTGTGTAGGCCCCGTAGGTGCGCTCTTGGCAGATAATGGTGGTTGTGCCTGTTTTCTTGTATCACGGCTGGAGGTGGCACCGGATGGAGGTGCTGGTGCAGTTGAAGTAGAAGATGCACGTGGTGTCCATGATGAAGGTCGGCCTGCAGAAAAGTTAGTTCGCCCCAATGCTTGTCGATCCTGCACTTCACGTTCAGCTTTACAAGCAAGATGGAATAAACGAGTGATATTAGTATACTCCTTATAGTCTAGAATGGTCTGAATCTCTCTATTTAATCCACCCAGAAAACGTGCAAGCATAGCTTCATTCTCCTCAACAATACCACATCTAATCATGCCAGTTTGTAATTCCTGATAATATTCTTCTACAGATTTTTTTCCTTGTCTTAAACGCTGCAATTTTTGAAGCAATTCACGTTGATAATATGGTGGAACCCAACGCGTACGCATAGCAGTTTTCAAAGCAGCCCAAGTAGTTGGAATAGGATATAATCTACAATGTTCAGACCACCATACACATGCAAAACTAGTGAAAGCACAAACAGCAGCAGCAACTCGTCTCTCCTCAGGATATTGTAAACATGTAAATCGTTGTTCAGTTTCTAACTCCCAAGTAAGATATATATCAGGAACATATCTACCCTCAAATGGTGGAATATTCAATTTTAGTTTAGGAATATGGACATCATCGCGTACCTGAGGTGGTGGTGCAGGCCTACCATTACGAATATATACCTGAGGTCGACCTGCTGGTGGTGGTGCTGGTGGCTGCTCGTAGATCTGATTTTGATCAACCTCATCCTCATAATCGCCTGCATACTCATCATCCTCCTGGGTACCAGCAGGAGCAGTAGCAGGAGCCAAAGAAACACCAACAGCAGTAGCAGCGGCACCAGAATTTTGTCCTAGCTCAATAGGAACACGATGTGCTCGTCCATACTGATTCGGAAGGGGGCGTAGTTGTTGTTGTTGCAGAGGTGCGACAGGTGCAGCCGGTGGTGGAAGACGCGCAAGCAGTTCATTAAATCTGTTATCGAGCTTTGTTTGGAACGTCTTCTCAAGGCCAGTGATCTTCTCCATGGCCTCTTCAAAATTGTTCAGCACATCTTGTACCTGATGAGGACATCAATACAATTGTTACACCCACAACCCCTGCTGCTATACATACTGGACCAATTACTAGAGCTCGTGCACGCCAACTAAATTACCAGGTACTTTCGTTTCTTGGTAATGATTCTAATGTTCATGAGAATATGATGCTGCCTAAATTGGATACATTTGTTTTGCTTACAAATGAAGGGCCTAGCTTGGAGAAGGATGAACATTGGAGCAAGAACAAGCATGGAGATGATGGCATGCGCAAGGGAAACAAGAACGGAGTTACAAGTGATGATTTCAGGACTTTGAAGCCACCATAATGGGTGCATGAAGCCTTGGACGAAATATACAAGATGCCACTTCATAAATTTCGTCCCGAGGCTATTTTAGGTGCTGTGTCACCTTATTATTGGGCCAGGCCCATGTAATTTCGAAATACATAAGTATAGGCTATTTTTAGAGTCCGTATGTGTGGGGAAACAAGAGATAGGGTTGATTTCGGACCCCTCCACCAAGGGCCACGAAATTCCCCCCTCTTCCTCCATATATACAGCCCTTAGGGCATCGTTTAGACTTTGGGGTTTTGTTTAGATTAAAAGTTCGCCATAGCTGCAACTTCGCGTACTTCGTTTGTGTTCAACGACCAGACAAAGGCGTCACAGAACCCCACCTTGATCAATAAAGCTTTCATCTTATATTCGCAATATCCAGATTGCAATCTTAGTTTCTTGCTTGTTCTTCATTTGCTCGCAGGAAACAGACCCTCGTGGTCAGGTTGATCGTGCTCCGGCGTGGTCAATAACCTCTCGGAGTTGGTTTAGCGATTGCTAAGGCGCGACGTCCTCGCACGTTCGTAGTCGGATCGTCAAAGTCGACTTCCACCAAAGCGATATCCATCATCTCATCGAAAGACGGGACACCTTTGCCTCTATCAAGTGGTATCAGATTTCTAGGTTGCTCGGTGAGATTTTACAGTTTTTCGTAGTTTAGATCGAGTCTGTTCTTCATACCTACAGTCCACGAAAAAAGCCACAAAAAAATTAGGGTTAGTTCATCATATCCGAACCAATCTGAGCCTTTGCATAATCTTTTTAGGGTTTTGCTTTGTTGAATTTGCGGTTGCATCGTCGTGTCTAGTTGCTGGTCTTAGAGTCTAGTCTTTTAGAGTTTCGAGTTCTGGTCATAAGTTGTCACGCCGCCGCCGCACCATCATCATCGCCCCTGCCATCTACCACCACCGCTCCGAATCCATATCCATATACCACCACCAATCCGTGTCCTTATACCACCACCGATCCATATCCATATACTACCACCGCTACCACCACCGCTGCCATATACCACCACCATATATCCACCACCAATCCGAGTTCCTTGCTTATTAGGGTTGTTTTCGAGATCCATCTAGATTCCGATTCGTGTTTCCTTGCCGGAGTAGGTTTCGAAAAAAAAGAGTCGGGTAGCCACGCTCCGTTTAGGCCCAAAATTTTTCGAAAACGCATTTTTCGAAAAAAATTCTGGCTATCCTATTTTTAGGTGTTTCTGAGTGTTTTGAGACAGGTGCCATTATAGGAAGTTTTTTTTGACCCGTTTCCAGTTTTTGGGTCCGGGCAGTCGAAAAAAAAAAAATTGGTCGAAAAATATCTTGCCCATCCTGTCAGTTTGAGCTAGGAAGAGTTTTGAGACACTCGCCATTATAGTGATTTTTCGCAAAAAAAAAGCAGCGCAAAAAAAAAGAGCGCAAAAAAAAGAGCGAAAAAAAAAATTCAGAGTGTGCTTTTCCCTTGTTTACGTGCCGCGCCGTGATTTTGTTGGTGTTCTAGGCTCGCGTCTCTAGCACAGTCTAGCCTAGGACCAGCACAGTACCGTCGTTGAGCGTTTATTCAACTTTGCATCTCTGAATTGATTATTGCTGACCCTTTTTGCTACCATATTATAAGCCTTCCCAGCTCCACATACATCTACGTCGTGCGTTTGACTCTCCCTGGTAATCGCTCTATCCAAGCTTTGAGAGTTTTGACTACAACGGTTGCCGATCACCGCCTGCTGCTGGGTAAGAACTGGTAAGAATTTGAGTTTTGCTTGACGGATTTGTGACACCCACCACCACCACTTGTTCATAGTCTGTAGGATCATATTCTTGTGTGTTTCTATTGCTGCTAACCATGCCAGGATCACAAGCCGACGAGATTGACTGGGAGAATTTATTGAACAAGGAGCTTCATGATAAGTTTCAGCAAATGATGACTGAACAGGTGCAAGATGTGCTGAACAATTTTGAAGAGGCCATGGAGAAGAACACTGGCCTTGAGAAGACGTTCGAAACAAAGCTCGATAACAAGTTTAATGAATTGCTTGCGCGTCTTCCACCACCACCACCCGCTGCACCTAACGCACCTCTCCAACAACAACGACGACGACTACCTCCACGTCGCGAAACAGACCTTCGCCGAGCGAGCCGTGTTCCTCTTGCGTTTGGCCAAACTGTTGGTGCTGCTGTTGATACTTCTGTGGCTCCTGCTGCTGATGCGGAGGAGGATGATTATGTGGGAGATTATGAGGATGAGGTTGATCAAAATCAGCACTACGTGCAGCCACCTGTACCACCACCAGCAGGTCGACCTCAGGTATATATTCGTAATGGTAGGCCTGCACCACCACCTCAGGTACGAGATGATGTCCATATTCCTAAACTGAAATTGAATATTCCACCATTTGAGGGTAGATATGTTCCTGATATATATCTTACTTGGGAGTTAGAAACTGAACAACGATTTACATGTTTACAATATCCTGAGGAGAGACGAGTTGCTGCTGCTGTTTGTGCTTTCACTAGTTTTGCATGTGTATGGTGGTCTGAACATTGTAGATTGTATCCTATTCCAACTACTTGGGCTGCTTTGAAAACTGCTATGCGTACGCGTTGGGTTCCACCATATTATCAACGTGAATTGCTTCAAAAATTGCAGCGTTTAAGACAAGGAAAAAATTCTGTAGAAGAATATTATCAGGAATTACAAACTGGCTTGATTAGATGTGGTATTGTTGAGGAGAATGAAGCTATGCTTGCACATTTTCTGGGTGGATTAAATAGAGAGATTCAGACCATTCTAGACTATAAGGAGTATACTAATATCACTCGTTTATTCCATCTTGCTTGTAAAGCTGAACGTGAAGTGCAGGATCGACAAGCATTGGGGCGAACTAACTTTTCTGCAGGCCGACCTTCATCATGGACACCACGTGCATCTTCTACTTCAACTGCACCAGCACCTCCATCAGGTGCCACCTCCAGCCGTGATACAAGAAAACAGGCACAACCACCATTATCTGCCAAGAGCGCACCTGCGGGGCCTACACAGCGTTCTTCTTCTTCCATAGCATCAACAGGGCACACAAGTGATATTATTTGTCGTCGTTGTAAGGGAGGAGGTCATTATGCGAGAGAATGCAAATCTCCGCGTGTGATGATTGCTACCGCAGATGGTGGATATGAGTCCGCTAGTGACTATGATGAGGAGACATTGGCTCTTATTACACATGAAGAACATGGTGGAGATGATTCTGATCATGAGACGCAATACATGGCTCCTGAAGACGCTGACAGGTATGAATGTTTAGTTGCTCAACGTGTTTTGAGTGTGCAGGTCACACAAGCTGAGCAAAATCAGAGGCACAATTTGTTCCATACCAAGGGAGTTGTGAAGGAACGTTCTGTGCGCGTCATAATAGACGGAGGGAGCTGCAACAACTTGGCTAGCATGGAGATGGTGGAGAAGCTTTCTCTCACCACAAGACCACATCCACATCCTTACTACATCCAATGGTTCAACAACAGCGGCAAGGTTAAGGTAACACGTACTGTTCGTGTGCATTTTAGTATCTCTACATATGCTGATTATGTTGATTGTGATGTGGTACCTATGCAAGCATGTTCCTTATTACTTGGTAGACCATGGCAATTTGATAAAAATTCTGTACACCATGGTAGAAACAATCACTATACTCTTGTACATAAGGATAAAAATATTACTTTGCTTCCTATGACTCCTGATTCCATTTTGAAAGATGATATTAATAGAGCTAATAAAGCAAAACAGGAGACGAATAACAGTGAAAATCAGATTGTGGCAAAAGAATTTGAGCATCAAATGAAGCCTAATAATAAACCATCTAGTGTTGCTTCTGAAATTAAATTGAAAAGTGCATGTTTATTTGCCACCAAATCTGATATTGATGAGCTAGATTTCAGCAAATCTGTTTGCTATGCTTTTGTGTGCAAAGAGGCATTATTTTCATTCGAGGACGTGCCTTCCTCTTTGCCTTCTGCTGTCACTAACATTTTGCAGGAGTTCGCTGACGTCTTTCCACAAGACGTGCCACCGGGATTACCGCCTATTCGAGGGATTGAGCATCAGATTGACTTAATTCCCGGTGCTTCACTGCCAAACCGTGCACCATACCGTACCAATCCAGAGGAGACGAAGGAGATTATGCGTCAAGTACAAGAGCTGCTCGACAAAGGTTATATACGCGAATCCCTTAGTCCTTGTGCTGTTCCTATTATTCTAGTGCCGAAAAAGGATGGTACATCATGTATGTGTGTTGATTGTAGAGGCATTAATAATATTACTATTCGTTATCGTCATCCTATTCCTAGGCTAGATGATATGCTTGATGAATTGAGTGGCTCTACAATATTCTCCAAAGTTGATTTGCGTAGTGGATACCATCAAATTCGTATGAAATTGGGAGATGAATGGAAAACAGCATTTAAAACTAAGTTTGGATTATATGAGTGGTTAGTCATGCCTTTTGGGTTAACTAATGCGCCTAGTACTTTCATGAGACTAATGAACGAAGTTTTACGTGCTTTCATTGGACGATTTGTGGTAGTCTATTTTGATGATATACTGATTTATAGCAGATCTTTGGAAGAACATTTGGAACATTTACGTGCTGTTTTTATTGCTCTACGTGATGCACGTTTGTTTGGTAACCTTGGGAAGTGCACCTTTTGCACCGACCGAGTATCTTTTCTTGGTTATGTTGTTACTCCACAGGGAATTGAAGTTGACAAAGCCAAGATTGAAGCTATTGAGAGTTGGCCGCAGCCCAAAACGGTCACACGAGTGAGGAGTTTTCTTGGCCTCGCTGGATTCTATAGGCGTTTTGTGAGAGATTTCAGCACCATTGCTGCACCTCTCAACGAGCTTACAAAGAAGGATGTGCCTTTTGTTTGGGGTACCGCACAGGAAGAAGCCTTCACTGTATTGAAAGATAAGTTGACACATGCTCCTTTACTCCAACTTCCTGATTTTAATAAGACTTTTGAGCTTGAATGTGATGCTAGTGGAATTGGATTAGGAGGTGTGTTATTACAAGATGGCAAACCTGTTGCATACTTTTCTGAAAAATTGAGTGGGCCTAGTCTGAATTATTCTACTTATGATAAAGAATTATATGCTCTTGTTCGGACTTTAGAAACATGGCAACATTATTTATGGCCCAAAGAATTTGTTATACATTCTGATCATGAATCTTTGAAACATATTAAAAGTCAAGCTAAACTGAATCGTAGACATGCTAAATGGGTTGAATTCATTGAGACTTTCCCTTATGTCATTAAACACAAGAAGGGAAAAGAAAATGTTATTGCAGATGCATTGTCTCGTCGCTATACTATGCTTTCACAACTTGACTTCAAAATATTTGGTTTGGAGACCATCAAAGATCAATATGTGCATGATGCTGATTTTAAAGATATAATGCAGAATTGTAAAGAAGGAAGAATGTGGAACAAGTTTGTTGTTAACGATGGATTTGTGTTTCGTGCTAACAAGCTATGCATTCCAGCTAGCTCCGTTCGTCTTTTGTTGTTGCAGGAGGCGCATGGAGGAGGATTAATGGGACACTTTGGCGTGAAGCAGACGGAGGATGTACTTGCTACACATTTCTTTTGGCCAAAGATGAGACGGGATGTTGAGCGTTTTATTGCTCGCTGCACTACATGTCAAAAAGGTAAGTCACGACTCAATCCTCATGGTTTATATATGCCTTTGCCTGTACCTAGTGTTCCTTGGGAGGATATATCTATGGACTTTGTTTTAGGTTTACCTCGAACAAAGAAGGGAAGGGATAGCATATTTGTTGTCGTGGATAGATTCTCGAAAATGGCACACTTTATACCATGTCATAAAAGCGATGATGCTGTTAATGTTGCTGATTTGTTCTTTCGTGAAATTATTCGCTTGCATGGTGTGCCAAATACTATTGTTTCAGATCGTGATACTAAATTTCTTAGCCACTTTTGGAGATGTTTATGGGCTAAGTTGGGGACTAAACTGCTTTTTAGTACTACTTGTCACCCCCAAACTGATGGACAAACTGAAGTAGTCAATAGAACGTTGTCTACTATGCTTAGGGCTGTTTTGAAGAATAATAAGAAAATGTGGGAGGAATGCTTGCCTCATATTGAATTTGCTTATAATCGTTCATTGCATTCTACTACTAAGATGTGCCCTTTTGAAGTTGTGTATGGTTTCCTACCTCGTGCACCTATTGATTTGTTGCCTCTTCCATCTTCGGAGAAGGTTAATTTTGATACTAAACAACGTGCTGAATTGATTTTAAAAATGCATGAGTTAACTAAGGAAAACATTGAGCATATGAATGCTAAATATAAACTTGCTGGAGATAAGGGTAGAAAACATGTTGTGTTTGCACCTGGAGATCTTGTTTGGTTACATTTGCGTAAGGATAGATTTCCTAATTTGCGCAAATCAAAGCTAATGCCACGTGCTGATGGTCCCTTGAAGGTGTTAGAGAAAATAAATGATAATGCATATAAACTTGAGCTGCCTGCAGATTTTGGGGTTAGTCCCACTTTTAACATTGCAGATTTGAAGCCTTATTTGGGTGAGGAAGATGAACTTCCGTCGAGGACGACTTCATTTCAAGAAGGGGAGGATGATGAGGACATCAATACAATTGTTACACCCACAACCCCTGCTGCTATACATACTGGACCAATTACTAGAGCTCGTGCACGCCAACTAAATTACCAGGTACTTTCGTTTCTTGGTAATGATTCTAATGTTCATGAGAATATGATGCTGCCTAAATTGGATACATTTGTTTTGCTTACAAATGAAGGGCCTAGCTTGGAGAAGGATGAACATTGGAGCAAGAACAAGCATGGAGATGATGTCATGCGCAAGGGGAACAAGAACGGAGTTACAAGTGATGATTTCAGGACTTTGAAGCTACCATAATGGGTGCATGAAGCCTTGGACGAAATATACAAGATGCCACTTCATAAATTTCGTCCCGAGGCTATTTTAGGTGCTGCGTCACCTTATTATTGGGCCAGGCCCATGTAATTTCGAAATACATAAGTATAGGCTATTTTTAGAGTCCGTATGTGTGGGGAAACAAGAGATAGGGTTGATTTCGGAGCCCTCCACCAAGGGCCACGAAATTCCCCCCTCTTCCTCCATATATACAGCCCTTAGGGCATCGTTTAGACTTTGGGTTTTGTTTAGATTAAAAGTTCGCCATAGCTGCAACTTCGCGTACTTCGTTTGTGTTCAACGACCAGACAAAGGCGTCACAGAACCCCACCTTGATCAATAAAGCTTTCATCTTATATTCGCAATATCCAGATTGCAATCTTAGTTTCTTGCTTGTTCTTCGTTTGCTCGCAGGAAACAGACCCTCGTGGTCAGGTTGATCGTGCTCCGGCGTGGTCAATAACCTCTCGGAGTTGGTTTAGCGATTGCTAAGGCGCGACGTCCTCGCACGTTCGTAGTCGGATCGTCAAAGTCGACTTCCACCAAAGCGATATCCATCATCTCATCGAAAGACGGGACACCTTTGCCTCTATCAGGGAATTTCGTGGCCCTTGGTGGAGGGGTCCGAAATGATAGAGGCGAGGGTGTCCCGATCTTTCGATGAGATGATAACTATCGATTTGGTGGAGACGACTTTGATGATCCGACTACAAACGTGCACGACGTTGCGCCTTAGCAATCGCTAAACCAATCTCCTGAGGTTACTGACGATGCCGAAAGCACGGTCAGCCTGACCACGAAGGTCTATTCCTGCAAGCAATCGAAGAACGAGCAGGAAGATACACCTGTTTTACTGAACAGTGCGCAAAACAGATTCCAATCCGAATTCAGGTACGAGATTGATTCTAGATAGATCCAATTTTTTTTCTTCTCTCTTTTTTTCTCACGCTTTTTTTTTCTTTTTCTTCGCCCTCTTTTTCTTTTTTTTTCTTTCCTTTTTTCTCTCTTTTTTTTCTTTATATTCTTTTTCTCCCTCTTTCCAAGACAAACTAGATAAGATGCAGATTCGATCAGGCGAAGATGTGAGTGACCTCAACTATGATTATGACAATAAACAGTGCGTAGCATGTGGTGGAAATTGGTGGATGGGATGGTGGACAGCGGATGGGATAATGATGCAGCGGCTGCGTGACTAATGTGAACAGAACTCGAAACTCTAAAGGAACTAGACACTAGACCAGCAACTCGACACGGCGATGCAACCGATAATTCAATAATGCAAACAATGAAAAGAAAATTGCAAAGGCTCAGCCTGGCTAGGACAAAGGATGAATAGATCTAACTTTTGTTTTGTGGCTTTTTCTTGGACAATAGGTAAGAAAATAAATCTAATCAAGGAAAAACTGGAAATTCTCACCGAGCAACCTGAAAACTGATACCACTTGGTGGAGTCAGGGTGTCTCGATCTTTCGATGAGATGATAACTATCGATTTGGTGGAGACGACTTTGACGATCCGACTACAAACGTGCACGACGTTGCGCCTTAGCAATTGCTAAACCAACTCCGAGAGGTTATTGACCACGCCGGAGCACAATCAACCTGACCACGAAGGTCTATTCCTGCAAGCAATCAAAGAACGAGCAAGAATATGATAAAGCAATCTGAATATTGCAAATATATATGAGGTATTGATAATGGTGGGGATCCGTAAGCGGTCTTGGTCTGGTCGTTGGACACAAACGAAGTACACGAAGTTGCAATGGCTAACTTTTAACTAAACAAATCCCAAGGAAAAGCTACTAGATGGATCTACTTATATAGGAGCAAGGGGTGGCGGCCAAGGAGGTGGGAGGACGTCCCAAGGCAGCCTAAAACTAAATCTAGGTCGTACAAGGCCAATGGGCCCAAGTGGAGGTGATGTAACACCTTTGGACTTGTAGTTTGACTCGGATTCTGCTGCAGCATCAGATTGTTTCGTCCATAACTCAACGCTCCGGACGAATTTGAAGGTGATTCCAATTGGGTTGGAAAGTGCACGAAATCTAGTTTCCAACAAAAAAAGAATCACCCAATTCGGAGTCCATATGAAAAACTTGTGTGCGTTTTGAGTCAGGTGTGTCTGTGCAGTCCGAATCTGAATCCAGAACGTGAGAGACTTGGACTCTATCTTCTCTTGGGCCAAAAGTGACGTGAGAGAACTTTTTGGACAGCAAATAAACATCTCTTTCTTCCTTATCTTCATATGTGGATTGTACAAATGTCGCATACACCTGCAATTAGACAAAACACAAAAGTGTGTGAAGTATTTTTGTTCTGGATAACATAAATAGATTATTGAATAGTTTGCACTAGAAATCACCTGACAAATATGCATATATGCAATATTTTTGGTCATATCCAAGGTAGTCATGTCCTCATCATCCTCCCCTTCTTAAAAATAAAGCCGTCCTCGGCGTTGCTTAATCTGAAATGTGGCTAACAAAAGAGACAAGATGTACATGTTGTATATGTATATGTCATCCATTTTTACTTCCCTTGATTTTTGCATATATGACACATGAATAGATGAGTAACTTGCATAGTTCATAAAATCTAAAGCCAAAAAATTAGCACAAGAAGTAGAAGGCATGAAAATATTGCAACTCAGTTTGCACATATAAGTGAAGCTCTTATTCATTTCAAAAGATTGACAATGTTCATCATTAAACCATCCCAACATTGGTGAATAAACCTTACTTGCATCAAATTTACATGCTACAACATGCTTAAATAAGCAAACATGCAATAAGTCATTCAATACAGAATCATCACCAAGATTAGAGGTCATATCAAAATGATTAATGATAGAGGCGAGGGTTCCGATCTTTCGATGAGATGATAACTATCGATTTGGTGGAGACGACTTTGACGATCCGACTACAAACGTGCACGACGTTGCGCCTTAGCAATCGCTAAACCAATCTCCTGAGGTTACTGACGATGCTGGAAGCACGGTCAGCCTGACCACGAAGGTCTATTCCTGCAAGCAATCGAAGAACGAGCAAGAATATGATAAAGCAATCTGAATATTGCAAATATATATGAAGTATTGATAATGGTGGGGATCCGGAAGCGGTCTTGGTCTGGTCGTTGAACACAAACGAAGTACACGAAGTTGCAATGGCTAACTTTTAACTAAACAAATCCCAAGGAAAAGCTACTAGATGGATCTACTTATATAGGAGCAAGGGGTGGCGGTCAAGGAGGTGGGAGGACGTCCCAAGGCAGCCTAAAACTAAATCTAGGTCGTACAAGGCCAATGGGCCCAAGTGGAGGTGATGTAACACCTTTGGACTTGTAGTTTGACTCGGATTCTGTTGCAGCATCAGATTGTTTCGTCCACAACTCAACGCTCCGGACGAATTTGAAGGTGATTCCAATTGGGTTGGAAAGTGCACGAAATCTAGTTTCCAACAAAAAAAGAATCACCCAATTCGGAGTCCGTATGAAAAACTTGTGTGCGTTTTGAGTCAGGTGTGTCTGTGCAGTCCGAATCTGAATCCAGAACGTGAGAGACTTGGACTCTATCTTCTCTTGGGCCAAAAGTGACGTGAGAGAACTTTTTGGACAGCAAATAAACATCTCTTTCTTCCTTATCTTCATATGTGGATTGTACAAATGTCCCATACACCTGCAATTAGACAAAACACAAAAGTGTGTGAAGTATTTTTGTTCTGGATAACATAAATAGATTATTGAATAGTTTGCACTAGAAATCACCTTACAAATATGCATATATGCAATATTTTTGGTCATATCCAAGGTAGTCATGTCCTTATCAGCAAGAACAAGCATGGAGATGATGGCATGCGCAAGGGGAACAAGAACGGAGTTACAAGTGATGATTTCAGGACTTTGAAGCCACCATAATGGGTGCATGAAGCCTTGGACGAAATATACAAGATGCCACTTCATAAATTTCGTCCCGAGGCTATTTTAGGTGCTGCGTCACCTTATTATTGGGCCAGGCCCATGTAATTTCGAAATACATAAGTATAGGCTATTTTTAGAGTCCGTATGTGTGGGGAAACAAGGGATAGGGTTGATTTCGGACCCCTCCACCAAGGGCCACGAAATTCCCCCCTCTTCCTCCATATATACAGCCCTTAGGGCATCGTTTAGACTTTGGGTTTTGTTTAGATTAAAAGTTCGCCATAGCTGCAACTTCGCGTACTTCGTTTGTGTTCAACGACCAGACAAAGGCGTCACAGAACCCCACCTTGATCAATAAAGCTTTCATCTTATATTCGCAATATCCAGATTGCAATCTTAGTTTCTTGCTTGTTCTTCGTTTGCTCGCAGGAAACAGACCTTCGTGGTCAGGTTGATCGTGCTCCGGCGTGGTCAATAACCTCTCGGAGTTGGTTTAGCGATTGCTAAGGCGCGACGTCCTCGCACGTTCGTAGTCGGATCGTCAAAGTCGACTTCCACCAAAGCAAAATCCACCATCTCATCGAAAGACGGGACACCTTTGCCTCTATCAATTTGCTTCCCATAATTTTGATGAACATAAAAAGGTTAAGGTTGCGGTTGGTTCTTTCACTGGTTATGCTTTGGTTTGGTGGAGTGAATATTGTCGGTTACACCCTGATTATATACCTACTACTTGGGATGATTTGAAACTTGCCATGCGACATACTTTCGTCCCTGCTTATTATACTCGTGACATGATTAAGAAGTTGCAACACTTAAAACAAGGTAGTGAAACTGTAACAAAATATTATGATGATTTACAAACTACCTTGTTGCATTCCTCTTTAGAAGAAAGTGAAGATGATTTTATGGATAGATTTTGGGGAGGATTAAACCGTGATATTCAAGAGATACTAATTCATGAAGAGTGTTATCCTATGGACCATTTGTTTCATCTTGCTTGCAAAGCTGAACAGGAAATAAAACGACGTGTTGGCCACGAGGAGAACAAGCTCACGGTGCACATTCCAAGAGTTGATATGATTGTTCCTTCAACTACTAGGCATACTATGACAACCATATCCGTTGTTGTCAGGACTACATCACCTCCACCATGTGACACATCGCCCCCGAGAGTGGCTACATCATCTGAGTTGATCATAAGAGGTAATGACAAAGGTACTGATCTTCCATCTCTACATGAGAATGATGAATGCCTTGTCAATTTGAATGCACCATCTGATGAGCTACCCACTACTTTGATCACACCACCTATTTTAGAGGACTACGTTGATAATTTGACTTTGCCATGTGATCAAACAATTGAAATACCAACAATTTTGAGTGCACCCATTGAATTAACTATTGATGCAAAAGAACCAATGTTTAATCATTTTGATATGACCTCTAATCTTGGTGATGATTCTGTGTTGAATGACTTATTGCATGTTTGCTTATTTAAGCATGTTGTAGCATGTAAATTTGATGCAAGTAAGGTTTATTCACCAATGTTGGGATGGTTTAATGATGAGCATTGTCAATCTTTTGAAATGAATAAGAGCTTCACTTATATGTGCAAACTGAGTTGCAATATTTTCATGCCTTCTACTTCTTGTGCTAATTTTTTGGCTTTAGATTTTATGAACTATGCAAGTTACTCATCTATTCATGTGTCATATATGCAAAAATCAAGGGAAGTAAAAATGGATGACATATACATATACAACATGTACACCTTGTCTCTTTTGGTAGCCACATTTCAGATTAAGCAACGCCGAGGACGGCTTTATTTTCAAGAAGGGGAGGATGATGAGGACATGACTACCTTGGATATGACCAAAAATATTGCATATATGCATATTTGTCAGGTGATTTCTAGTGCAAACTATTCAATAATCTATTTATGTTATCCAGAACAAAAATACTTCACACACTTTTGTGTTTTGTCTAATTGCAGGTGTATGGGACATTTGTACAATCCACATATGAAGATAAGGAAGAAAGAGATGTTTATTTGCTGTCCAAAAAGTTCTCTCACGTCACTTTTGGCCCAAGAGAAGATAGAGTCCAAGTCTCTCACGTTCTGGATTCAGATTCGGACTGCACAGACATACCTGACTCAAAACGCACACAAGGTTTTCATACGGACTCCGAATTGGGTGATTTTTTTTTGTTGGAAACTAGATTTCATGCACTTTCCAACCCAATTGGAATCACCTTCAAATTCGTCCGGAGCGTTGAGTTGTGGACGAAACAATCTGATGCTGCAGCAGAATCCGAGTCAAACTACAAGTCCAAAGGTGTTACATCACCTCCACTTGGGCCCATTGGCCTTGTACGACCTAGATTTAGTTTTAGGCTGCCTTGGGACGTCCTCCCACCTCCTTGGCCGCCACCCCTTGCTCCTATATAAGTAGATCCATCTAGTAGCTTTTCCTTGGGATTTGTTTAGTTAAAAGTTAGCCATTGCAACTTCGTGTACTTCGTTTGTGTCCAACGACCAGACCAAGACCGCTTCCGGATCCCCACCATTATCAATACTTCATATATATTTGCAATATTCAGATTGCTTTATCATATTCTTGCTCGTTCTTCGATTGCTTGCAGGAATAGACCTTCGTGGTCAGGCTGACCGTGCTTCCAGCATCGTCAGTAACCTCAGGAGATTGGTTTAGCGATTGCTAAGGCGCAACGTTGTGCACGTTTGTAGTCGGATTGTCAAAGTCGTCTCCACCAAATCGATAGTTATCATCTCATCGAAAGATCGGGACCCTCGCCTCTATCAGTTTCACTACCTTGTTTTAAGTGTTGCAACTTCTTAATCATGTCACGAGTATAATAAGCAGGGACGAAAGTATGTCGCATGGCAAATTTCAAATCATCCCAAGTAGTAGGTATATAATCAGGGTGTAACCGACAATATTCACTCCACCAAACCAAAGCATAACCAGTGAAAGAACCAACCGCAACCTTAACCTTTTTATGTTCATTGAAATTATGGGAAGCAAATATATTTTTTATGTCAAACTCCCATTCAATATATAAAGCAGGTTTAAAACGGCCATTAAATGGTGGTATAGATACATTAACCTGATCATGTGCATTTGGATGTTTGTGCACCTCTCGTGACGGTTGTGGTATTTGCAAAGGTGGTGGCACGTCTCCCGCGATCGACAAAGCCCATGAATTGACTCTGGATCCTGTCATGATTAGTAGAACAAGAAACAAAACCCAAAAATAATGTTCCTATAACTACTAGGATGTGGTGGTAAAACGCTCACAGTAAAGCAAATATCAATGTCTTACAAGTTCTTACCATGCAGCAGGCGGTGATCGGCAACCAGCGGTGTCAAGTAACTCCGAATATTGAGTAAAGCGATTGCCAGGGGAGCGTACGTATACACGATGTAGAAATATGTGGAGCTGGGTTGGCTATATATGGTAGCAAAAGATTAGCAATAATCAATTCAAAGATGCAATGTTGAAAAAACGCTCAACGACGGTACTGTGCTGGTCCTAGGCTAGACCGGACTAGAGACGCGAGCCTAGAACACTAATAAGGTCATGGCGTAGCACAACTAGCATCAATGAAGGATACTGAGTAGCTCTTGACAGCAAGATATAAGTGAAGATCACAACGGCAGTGAAGATAATGATGAAAAACAACTGCCAAGCAGGATATACAACAACTCTCTCTCCAACTTTCCTCTTGAAAAGTTTGAGACAATTTTCTGATAAATTCTTTCAAAGAATGCTACTAACTCAAGCTTTCCAATGCAAAAAGAATCACTCAATTCCGAGTTGATATGAGGAGTCAAAGAATTCTAAAACTGGCCTGAAAAATTGGAACAAGCTGTATTCACGAACTTCGGAGGGCAAAAAGACCTATTTCGAAGCCGATTTGGAGGTGTCAAATATTGAACTAGCTTCTGCAACTATTTAGATGCGGCTCGTCGCTATCTTCAATTTGAGTACTCATGGAGCCAAAACGGACTTCGTATGAGGAAGATACACCTGTTTTACTGAACAGTGCGCAAAACAGATTCCAATCCGAATTCAGGTACGAGATTGATTCTAGATAGATCCAATTTTTTTTCTTCTCTCTTTTTTTTCTCACGCTTTTTTTTCTTCTCTCTCTTTTTCTTTCCTTTTTTTCTCTTTTTTTTCTCTATCTTTTTTTTCTCCCTCTTTCCAAGACAAACTAGATAAGATGCAGATTGGATCAGGCGAAGATGTGAATGACCTCAACTATGATTATGACAATGAACAGTGCATAGCACATGGTGGAAATTAATAGATGGGATGGTGGACAGCGGAACGGATAATGATGCAGCGGCGGCGTGACTAATGTGAACAGAACTCGAAACTCTAAAGGAACTAGACACTAAGACCAGCAACTGACACGACGATGCAACCGATAATTCAACTACGCAAGCAATGAATAGAAAATTGCAAAGGCTCAGACTGGCTTGGATAAAGGATGAACAGATATAACTTTTTTTATGGCTTTTTCTTGGACAATAGGTAAGAAAATAAATCTAATCTAAGAAAAACTGGAAATTCTCACCGAGCAACCTGAAAACTGATACCACTGGATAGAGGCGAGGGTCCCGATCTTTCGATGAGATGATAACTATCGATTTGGTGGAGACGACTTTGACGATCCGACTACAAACGTGCACGACGTTGCGCCTTAGCAATCGCTAAACCAATCTCCTGAGGTTACTGACGATGCTGGAAGCACGGTCAGCCTGACCACGAAGGTCTATTCCTGCAAGCAATCGAAGAACGAGCAAGAATATGATAAAGCAATCTGAATATTGCAAATATATATGAAGTATTGATAATGGTGGGGATCCGGAAGCGGTCTTGGTCTGGTCGTTGAACACAAACGAAGTACACGAAGTTGCAATGGCTAACTTTTAACTAAACAAATCCCAAGGAAAAGCTACTAGATGGATCTACTTATATAGGAGCAAGGGGTGGCGGTCAAGGAGGTGGGAGGACGTCCCAAGGCAGCCTAAAACTAAATCTAGGTCGTACAAGGCCAATGGGCCCAAGTGGAGGTGATGTAACACCTTTGGACTTGTAGTTTGACTCGGATTCTGTTGCAGCATCAGATTGTTTCGTCCACAACTCAACGCTCCGGACGAATTTGAAGGTGATTCCAATTGGGTTGGAAAGTGCACGAAATCTAGTTTCCAACAAAAAAAGAATCACCCAATTCGGAGTCCGTATGAAAAACTTGTGTGCGTTTTGAGTCAGGTGTGTCTGTGCAGTCCGAATCTGAATCCAGAACGTGAGAGACTTGGACTCTATCTTCTCTTGGGCCAAAAGTGACGTGAGAGAACTTTTTGGACAGCAAATAAACATCTCTTTCTTCCTTATCTTCATATGTGGATTGTACAAATGTCCCATACACCTGCAATTAGACAAAACACAAAAGTGTGTGAAGTATTTTTGTTCTGGATAACATAAATAGATTATTGAATAGTTTGCACTAGAAATCACCTGACAAATATGCATATATGCAATATTTTTGGTCATATCCAAGGTAGTCATGTCCTCATCAATTAAACATTGGTTCTTTTGCATCAATAGTTAATTCAATGGGTGCACTCAAAATTGTTGGTATTTCAGTTATTTGATGACATGTCAAAGTCAAATTATCAACGTAGTCCTCTAAAATAGGTGGTGTGATCAAAGTAGTGGGTAGCTCATCAGATGGTGCATTCAAATTGACAAGGCATTCATCATTCTCATGTAGAGATGGAAGATCAGTACCTTTGTCATTACCTCTTAGGATCAACTCAGATGATGTAGCCACTCTCGAGGGCGATGTGTCACATGGTGGAGGTGATGTAGTCCTGACAACAACGGATGTGGTTGTCATAGTATGCCTAGTAGTTGAAGGAACAATCATATCAACTCTTGGAATGTGCACCGTGCGCTTGTTCTCCTCGTGGCCAACACGTCGTTTTATTTCCTGTTCAGCTTTGCAAGCAAGATGAAACAAATGGTCCATAGGATAACACTCTTCATGAATTAGTATCTCTTGAATATCACGGTTTAATCCTCCCCAAAATCTATCCATAAAATCATCTTCACTTTCTTCTAAAGAGGAATGCAACAAGGTAGTTTGTAAATCATCATAATATTTTGTTATAGTTTCACTACCTTGTTTTAGGTGTTGCAACTTCTTAATCATGTCACGAGTATAATAAGCAGGGACGAAAGTATGCCGCATGGCAAGTTTCAAATCATCCCAAGTAGTAGGTATATAATCAGGGTGTAACCGACAATATTCACTCCACCAAACCAAAGCATAACCAGTGAAAGAACCAACCGCAACCTTAACCTTTTTATGTTCATCGAAATTATGGGAAGCAAATATATTTTTTATGTCGAACTCCCATTCAATATATAAAGCAGGTTTAAAATGGCCATTAAATGGTGGTATAGATACATTAACCTGATCATGTGCATTTGGATGTTTGTGCACCTCTCGTGACGGTTGTGGTATTTGCAAAGGTGGTGGCACGTCTCCCGCGATCGACAAAGCCCATGGATTGACTCTGGATCCTGTCATGATTATTAGAACAAGAAACAAAACCCAAAAATAATGTTCCTATAACTACTAGGATGTGGTGGTAAAACGCTCACAGTAAAGCAAATATCAATGTCTTACAAGTTCTTACCATGCAGCAGGCGGTGATCGGCAACCAGCGGTGTCAAGTAACTCCGAATATTGAGTAAAGCGATTGCCAGGGGAGCGTACGTATACACGGTGTAGAAATATGTGGAGCTGGGTTGGCTATATATGGTAGCAAAAGATTAGCAATAATCAATTCAAAGATGCAATGTTGAATAAACGCTCAAGGACGGTACTGTGCTGGTCCTAGGCTAGACCGGACTAGAGACACGAGCCTAGAACACTAATGAGGTCACGGCGTAGCACAACTAGCATCAATGAAGGATACTAAGTAGCTCTTGACAGCAAGATATAAGTGAAGATCACAACGGCAGTGAAGATAATGATGAAAAACAACTGCCAAGCAGGATATACAACAACTCTCTCTCCAACTTTCCTCTTGAAAAGTTTGAGACAATTTTCTGATAAATTTTTTCAAAGAATGCTACTAACTCAAGATTTCCAATATAAAAAGAATCACTCAATTCCGAGTTGATATGAGGAGTCAAAGAATTCTAAAACTGGCCTAAAAAATTGGAACAAGCTATGTTCACGAACTTCGGAGGGCAAAAAGACGTATTTAGAAGCCAATTTTGAGGTGTCAAATATTGAAGTAGGTTCTGCAACTATATAGATGCGGCTCGTCGCTATCTTCAATTTGAGTACTCACGGAGCCAAAACGGACTTCGTATGAGGAAAATACACCTGTTTTACTGAACAGTGCGCAAAACAGATTCCAATCCGAATTCAGGTACGAGATTGATTCTAGATAGATCCAATTTTTTTTCTTCTCTCTTTTTTTCTCACGCTTTTTTTTCTTTTTCTTCGCCCTCTTTTTCTTTTTTTTTTCCTTTTTTCTCTCTTTTTTTTCTTTATATTCTTTTTCTCCCTCTTTCCAAGACAAACTAGATAAGATGCAGATTCGATCAGGCGAAGATGTGAGTGACCTCAACTATGATTATGACAATAAACAGTGCGTAGCATGTGGTGGAAATTGGTGGATGGGATGGTGGACAGCGGATGGGATAATGATGCAGCGGCTGCGTGACTAATGTGAACAGAACTCGAAACTCTAAAGGAACTAGACACTAGACCAGCAACTCGACACGGCGATGCAACCGATAATTCAATAATGCAAACAATGAAAAGAAAATTGCAAAGGCTCAGCCTGGCTAGGACAAAGGATGAATAGATCTAACTTTTGTTTTGTGGCTTTTTCTTGGACAATAGGTAAGAAAATAAATCTAATCAAGGAAAAACTGGAAATTCTCACCGAGCAACCTGAAAACTGATACCACTTGGTGGAGTCAGGGTGTCTCGATCTTTCGATGAGATGATAACTATCGATTTGGTGGAGACGACTTTGACGATCCGACTACAAACGTGCACGACGTTGCGCCTTAGCAATCGCTAAACCAACTCCGAGAGGTTATTGACCACGCCGGAGCACAATCAACCTGACCACGAAGGTCTATTCCTGCAAGCAATCAAAGAACGAGCAAGAATATGATAAAGCAATCTGAATATTGCAAATATATATGAGGTATTGATAATGGTGGGGATCCGTAAGCGGTCTTGGTCTGGTCGTTGGACACAAACGAAGTACACGAAGTTGCAATGGCTAACTTTTAACTAAACAAATCCCAAGGAAAAGCTACTAGATGGATCTACTTATATAGGAGCAAGGGGTGGCGGCCAAGGAGGTGGGAGGACGTCCCAAGGCAGCCTAAAACTAAATCTAGGTCGTACAAGGCCAATGGGCCCAAGTGGAGGTGATGTAACACCTTTGGACTTGTAGTTTGACTCGGATTCTGCTGCAGCATCAGATTGTTTCGTCCACAACTCAACGCTCCGGACGAATTTGAAGGTGATTCCAATTGGGTTGGAAAGTTCACGAAATCTAGTTTCAAAAAAAAAAGAATCACCCAATTCGGAGTCCATATGAAAAACTTGTGTGCGTTTTGAGTCAGGTGTGTCTGTGCAGTCCGAATCTGAATCCAGAACGTGAGAGACTTGGACTCTATCTTCTCTTAGGCCAAAAGTGACGTGAGAGAACTTTTTGGACAGCAAATAAACATCTCTTTCTTCCTTACCTTCATATGTGGATTGTACAAATGTCACATACACCTGCAATTAGACAAAACACAAAAGTGTGTGAAGTATTTTTGTTCTGGAAATCAAAGAACGTGGATTGCACTAGAAATCACCTGACAAATATGCATATATGCAATATTTTTGGTCATATCCAAGGTAGTCATGTCCTCATCACGAAATCAACCCTATCTCTTGTTTCCCCACACATACGGACTCTAAAAATAGCCTATACCTATGTATTTCGAAATTACATGGGCCTGGCCCAATAAAAAGGTGACGCAGCACCTATAATAGCCTCGGGACGAAATTTATGAAGTGGCATCTTGTATATTTCGTCCAAGGCTTCATGCATCCATTATGGTGGCTTCAAAGTCCTGAAATCATCACTTGTAACTCCGTTCTTGTTCCCCTTGCGCGTGGCATCATCTCCATGCTTGTTCTTGCTCCAATGTTCATCCTTCTCCAAGCTAGGCCCTTCATTTGTAAGCAAAACAAATGTATCCAATTTAGGCAGCATCATATTCTCATGAACATTAGAATCATTACCAAGAAACGAAAGTACCTGATAATTTAATTGGCGTGCGTGAGCTCTAGTAATTGGTCCCGTATATGTAGCAGTAGGGGCTGTGGGTGTAACAATGGTATTGATGTCCTCATCACTAGTTAACTTGAATGCATCATGTGTTGAGTTACCTGTTGATTTGAGCACACCACCTATTTTAGAGACTCTTTTTACTGTCATGAATGCGTCATGTGATCAAACAACTGAAATATCAACAATTTTGAGTGCACCAATTGAATTAACTGTTGATGCAAAAGAACCAATGTTTAATCATTTTGATATGACCTCTAATCTTGATGATGATTCTGTGTCCAATGACTTATTGCATGTTTGCTTATTTAAGCATGTTGTAGCATGTAAATTTGATGCAAGTAAGGTTTATTCATCGAAGTTAGGATGGTTTAAGGATGAACATTGTGAATCTTTTAAAATGAATAAGAGCTTCACTTATATGTGCAAACTGAGTTCTAATATTTTCATGCCTTCTACTTCTTGTGATAATTTTTTGGCTTTAGTTTTTATGAACTATGAAAGTTACTCATGTATACATGTGTCATACGTGCAAAAATCAAGGGAAGTTAAACTGGATGACATATACATATACAACATGTACACCTTGTCTCTTTTGTTAGCCACATTTCAGATTAAGCAACGCCGAGGACGGCTTTGTTTTCAAAAAGGGGAGGATGATGAGGACATGAATACCTTGGATACGACCAAAAATATTGCATACATGCATATTTGTGAGGTGATTTCTAATGCAAACTATTCAATAATCTATTTATGTTATCCAGAACAAAAATACTTCACACACTTTTGTGTTTTGTCTAATTGCAGGTGTATGGAACATTTGTACAATCCACATATGAAGATAAGGGAAAAGGAGAAGTTTAGGTTGTGTTCAAAAAGTCCTCTCACGTCACTTTTGGGCCAAGAGAAGAGAGAGTCCAAGTCTCTCACGTTCTGGATTCAGATTCGGACTGCACAGACATACCTGACTCAAAACGCCAACAACTTTTTCATACGGACTCCGAATTGGGTGATTCTTTTTTTGTTGGAAACTAGATTTCGTGCTCTTTCCAACCCAATTGGATTCACCTTCAAATTCGTCCGGAGTGTTGAGTTACGGACGAAACAATCTGACATTGCAGCAGAATCCGAGTCAAACTACAAGCCCAAAGGTGTTGCATCACCTCCACTTGGGCCCATGAGCCTTGTACGACCTAGGGTTAGTTTTAGGCTACCTTGGGACGTCCTCCCACCTCCTTGGCCGCCACCCCTTGCTCCTATATAAGTAGATCCATCTAGTAGCTTTTTCCTTGGGATTTGTTTAGTTAAAAGTTAGCCATTGCAACTTCGTGTACTTCGTTTGTGTCCAACGACCAGACCAAGACCGCTTACGGATCCCCGCCATTATCAATACCTCATATATATTTGCAATATTCAGATTGCTTTATCATATTCTTGCTCGTTCTTCGATTGCTTGCAGGAATAGACCTTCGTGGTCAGGCTGACCGTGCTTCCGGCATCGTCAGTAACCTCAGGAGATTGGTTTAGCGATTGCTAAGGCGCAACGTCGTGCATGTTTGTAGTCGGATCGTCAAAGTCGTCTCCACCAAATCGATAGTTATCATCTCATCGAAAGATCGGGACACCCTCGCCTCTATCATCTATATATAGTCTATGTGCAAATGGGGGCGAAAGTAGGGGCACATGGGCCTCGGGCCCGGATCTGGACGCAGCCAGGTATAAGACGTCCGCTGGCGGCCGGTCGTCCGGTGTCTCAGGAGTGGCGGGACGTCCGGAAACGTTGGTCTTCCGCTGATGTGGGCTCGGATGCTGTCGCGCCGGTCGTCCGGTCGGAGCCGCACGTCCGCTCTTTTGCCTCGGGTGCAGGGGCACCGGTCGTCCGGTCTGGACCAGACGTCCACTCTTTTGCCTCGGGTGCAGGGGCACCGGTCGTCCGGTCTGGACCGGACGTCCGCTGATGCTTAAGGCTCCGGATGTCCATTCCCGGCCGGTCGTCCGGTGGTTGGGACTTTTCCAGCAGCTCCTCTTCTTCGTCTTCGTCTTCGCGTCCATCTTCCTCTTCTTCTTGTCCTTGCTCCTTAGCTTCTCCATGATACCTGAGTATGCACAGAGTGTCCGTATGAGGTAGTAGCCATGTCTCATGTGCATCAAAGTATGATTGTGAGAGGAGAGATGTCACCTCAATTTCGAGAGCTCTTGCACGTGATCGAGTCATGGGTCCACTTGGCACTTGATGAGACGATGGTAGGTCCATGGGGATGACCGTGGGATGCTCCGCATCAGATGTGGTCTTGTGGTGAGAGATAGCTTCTCCACCATCTCCATGCTAGCCAAGTTATTGCAGCTCCCTCCGTCTATGATGACGCGAACAGAACATTCCTTCACAACTCCCTTTGTATGGAAAAAATTTTGCCTCTGATTTTGCTCAGCTTGTGTAACCTGCACACTCAAAACATGTTGAGCAACTAAACATTCATACCTGTCAGCATCTTCAGCAGGCATGTATTGCGTCTCATGATCAGAATCCTCTCCACTGTGTTCTTCATGTGTAATAAGAGCCAAAGTCTCCTCATCATAGTCACTAGCGGACTCATACCCACCATCCTCAGTAGCAATCATCACGCGCTGAGATTGGCATTCTCTCACAAAATGTCCTCTTCCCTTACAATGAGGACAAATAATATCACTTGTGTGCCCTGTTGATGTCATGGAAGAAGAAGAGCTCTGTGCAGGCCCGACAGGTGTGCTCTTGGCAGATAGTGGTGGTTGTGCCTACTTTCTTGTATCACGGCTGGAGGTGGCACCTGATGGAAGTGCTGCTGGAGTGGAAGTAGAGGATGCACGTGGTGTCCATGATGAAGATCGACCTATAGAAAAGTTAGTTCGCGCCAATGCCTGTCGATCCTGCACTTCACGTTCAGCTTTACAAGCAAGATGGAATAAACGAGTGATATTAGTATACTCCTTATACTCTAGAATGGTCTGAATCTCTCTATTTAATCCACCCATAAAACGTGCAGGCATAGCTTCATTCTCCTCAACAATACCACATCTAATCATGCCAGTTTGTAATTCCTGATAATATTCTTCTACAGAATTTTTTCCTTGTCTTAAGCACTGCAATTTTTGAAGTAATTCACGTTGATAATATGGTGGAACCCAACGAGTACGCATAGCAGTTTTCAAAGCAGCCCAAGTAGCTGGAATAGGATATAATCTACAATGTTCAGGCCACCAAACACATGCAAAGCTAGTGAAAGCACAAACAGCAGGAGGAACACGTCTCTCCTCAGGATATTGTAAACATGAAAATCGTTGTTCAGTTTCTAACTCCCAAGTAAGATATATATCAGGAACATATCTACCCTCAAATGGTGGAATATTTAATTTTTGTTTAGGAAGATGGTCATGTACCTCAGGTGGTGGTGCAGCCCTACCGTTGTGATGATATGCATGAGGATGACCTAGTGGTGGTGGTGCTGGTGGTTGCACGTAGTTCTGATTTTGATCAACCTCATCCTCGTAATGGTCATCCACCTCTTCAGTAGCAGCAGGAGCGACAGAAGCAACAATAGTAGGTACAACAGCACCAGAAGTTTGACCAGGCTCAATGGGAACGCGTTGTGCTCGTCCCACTTGATTTGGAAGACGATGTTGTTGTTGTTGTAGAGGTGCGACTGGTGCAGCGGGCGGTGGAAGACGCGCGAGCAATTCATTAAACTTGTTATTGAGCTTTGTTTCGAATGCCTTCTCAATGCCATCTATCTTCTCCATGGCCTCTTCAAATCTGTTTAGCACATCTTCCACCTGTCCACTCATCATTTGCTGAAACTTATCATGTAACTCTTTGTTCGTCATGTTCTCCCAGTCAATCGCGTCGGGTTGTGATCCTGCCATGGTTAGCAGCAATAGAAACACACAAGAATATGATCCTACAAACTTCTAGAAAATGGCGGTGGTGGAGTGTCACAAATCCGTCAAGCAAATCTCAAATTCTTACCAGTTCTTACCCAGCAGCAGGCGGTGATCGGCAATCGTCGTAGTCAAAACTCTCAAAGCTCCATACAGCGATTACCAGGGAGAGTCAATCGCACGACATAGATGTATGTGGAGCTAGGAAGGCGTGTAATATGGTAGCAAAAAGGGTCAAGAATAATCAATTCAGAGACGCAAAGTTGAATAAACGCTCAACGACGGTACTGTGCTGGTCCTAGGCTAGACCGTGCTAGAGACGCGAGCCTAGAACACTAACAAAATCACGGCGCTCCACGTAAACAAGGGAGGAGCACAGTCTGGATTTTTTTTCTTTTTTTCCACTTTTTTCCTCTTTTTTTTGCTCCGCAACAACTTTTTTCGAAAAAGTCTACAAATGGTCTAAAAACTGCCTAGCCAGAATTTTCCAGACTTATGCGGATGGCTCAAAAGTTGGGGAGTCCTACTCTGTCACGACTCGGAGTATCGCATGATCTGGAACTCGAAAACAAAGCAACAAATACTGGACTCGGACTGGTGGCGGACATGAATCTGGTAGAAACTCGGACTGGTGGTGAATCGGTGGTGAATCTGTGATGCCTTTGTCTGGTCGTTGAACACAAACGAAGTACGCGAAGTTGCAGCTATGGCGAACTTTAATCTAAACAAAACCCAAAGTCTAAATGATGCCCTAAGGGCTGTATATATGGAGGAGAGAGGGGGCATTTCATGGCCTTTGGTGGAGGGGTCCGAAACCAACCCTAACTCTTGGTTCCCCACACATACGGACTCTAGAAACAGCCTATACTTAAGTACTTCAAAAATACATGGGCCTGGCCCAATAATAAGGTGTCGCAGCACCTAAAATAGCCTCTGGACGAAATTTATGAAGTGGCATATTGTATATTTTGTCCAAGGCTTCATGCACTCATTATGGTGGCTTCAAAGTCCTGGAATCATCTCTTGTAACTCCGTTCCTGTTCCCCTTGTGCATGCCATCATCTCCATGCTTGAACTTGCTCCAAGGTTCATCTTTCTTGTCCAAGCTAGGCCCTTCATTTGTAAGCAACAAAAATGTATCCAATTTAGGCAGCATCATATTTTTATGAAAATTAGAATCATTACCAAGAAACGAAAGTACCTAATGATTCAATTGGCGTGCGCGAGCTCTAGTAATTGGTCCAGTATGTATAACAACAGGGGCTGTGGGTGTAACAATGGTATTGATGTCCTTATCAAGAACACGGTGGAGATGATTCTGATCATGAGACGCAATACATGGCTCCTGAAGATGCTGACGAGTATGAATATTTAGTTGCTCAACGTGTTTTGAGTGTGCAGGTTACACAAGCTGAACAAAATCAGAGGCATAATTTGTTCCATACAAAGGGAGTTGTGAAGGAACGTTCTGTTCGCGTCATCATAGATGGAGGGAGCTGCAATAACTTGGCTAGCATGGAGATGGTCGAGAAGCTATCTCTCACGACAAGACCACATCCACATCCTTACTACATCCAATGGTTCAACAACAACGGCAAGGTTAAGGTAACACGTACTGTTCGTGTGCATTTTAGTATCTCTACATATGCTGATTATGTTGATTGTGATGTGGTACCTATGCAAGCATGTTCCTTATTACTTGGTAGACCATGGCAATTTGATAAAAATTCTATACACCATGGTAGAAACAATCAGTATACTCTTTGATGAGGACATCAATACCATTGTTACACCCACAGCCCCTACTGCTACATATATGGGACCAATTACTAGAGCTCGCGCACGCCAATTAAATTATCAGGTACTTTCGTTTCTTGGTAATGATTCTAATGTTCATGAGAATATGATGCTGCCTAAATTGGATACATTTGTTTTGCTTACAAATGAAGGGCCTAGCTTGGAGAAGGATGAACATTGGAGCAAGAACAAGCATGGAGATGATGCCATGCGCAAGGGGAACAAGAACGGAGTTACAAGTGATGATTTCAGGACTTTGAAGCCACCATAATGGGTGCATGAAGCCTTGGACGAAATATACAAGATGCCACTTCACAAATTTCGTCCCGAGGCTATTATAGGTGCTGCGTCACCTTTTTATTGGGCCAGGCCCATGTAATTTCTAAATACATAAGTATAGGCTATTTTTAGAGTCCGTATGTGTGGGGAAACAAGAGATAGGGTTGATTTCAGACCCCTCCACCAAGGGCCACGAAATTCCCCCTCTCTTCCTCCATATATACAGCCCTTAGGGCACCGTTTAGACTTTGGGTTTTGTTTAGATTAAAAGTTCGCCATAGCTGCAACTTCGCGTACTTCGTTTGCGTTCAACGACCAGACAAAGGCGTCACAGAACCCCACCTTGATCAATAAAGCTTTCATCTTATATTCGCAATATCCAGATTGCAATCTTAGTTTCTTGCTTGTTCTTCATTTGCTCGTAGGAAACAGACCCTCGTGGTCAGGTTGATCGTGCTCCGGCGTGGTCAATAACCTCTCGGAGTTGGTTTAGCGATTGCTAAGGCGCGACGTCCTCGCACGTTCGTAGTCGGATCGTCAAAGTCGACTTCCACCAAAGCGATATCCATCATCTCATCGAAAGACGGGACACCTTTGCCTATATCAAGTGGTATCGGATTTCCAGGTTGCTCGGTGAGATTTTACAGTTTTTCGTAGTTTAGATTGAGTCTGTTCTTCATACCTATAGTCCACGAAAAAGCCAAAAAAAATTAGGGTTAGTTCATCCCATCCGAACCAATCTGAGCCTTGCATAATCTTTTCTGTATTTGCTTTGTTGAATTTGCGGTTGCATTGTCGTGTCTAGTTGCTGGTCTTAGCGTCTAGTCTTTTAGAGTTTCGAGTTCTGTTCACAGGTTGTCACGTCGCCGCTGCCATATATCACCACCGCATCATCATCGTCGCTGTTGCCATATACCACCACCACATATTCACCGCCAATCCGAATCCATATACGCCACCACATATCCGCCGCCATCACGCCAATCCGAGTTCACCTGCAACATATATCTGCCACCTGTCCGTGTTCCACCAGATTCATCTCCGTCACCAGTCCGAGTTCCACCAGATTCATCTCCGCCACCAGTCCTAGTCGGAGTCCAGTAATTGTTGCATTGTTCTCGATTTCCAGATCACGCGATACTCCGAGTCGTGACAGAGAAGGACTCCCCAACTTCCGAGCCATCCGCAGAAAAAAATAGTTCCAATTTCAAAAAAAAAACTAAGTCCGGAAAATTCTGTCTACACAGTTTTTAGACCATTTGTAGACTTATTCGAAAAAAAATTGTTGCGGAGCAAAAAAAAAGAGGAAAAAAAAGTGCAAAAAAAAGAGAAAAAAAATTCAGAGTGTGCTCCTCCCTTGTTTACGTGCCGCGCCATGATTTTGTTGGTGTTCTAGGCTCGCGTCTCTAGCACAGTCTAGCCTACGACCAGCACAGTACCGTCGTTGTGCGTTTATTCAACTTTGCATCTCTGAATTGATTATTGCTGACCCTTTTTGCTACCATATTATAAGCCTTCCCAGCTCCACATACATCTACGTCGTGCGTTTGACTCTCCCTGGTAATCGCTCTATCCAAGCTTTGAGAGTTTTGACTACAACGGTTGCCGATCACCGCCTGTTGCTGGGTAAGAACTGGTAAGAATTTGAGTTTTGCTTGACGGATTTGTGACACCGACCACCACCACTTGTTCGTAGTCTGTAGGATCATATTCTTGTGTGTTTCTATTGCTGCTAACCATGCCAGGATCACAAGCCGACGAGATTGACTGGGAGAATTTATCGAACAAGGAGCTTCATGATAAGTTTCAGCAAATGATGACTGAACAGGTGCAAGATGTGCTGAACAATTTTGAAGAGGCCATGGAGAAGATCACTGGCCTTGAGAAGACGTTCGAAACAAAGCTCGATAACAAGTTTAATGAATTGCTCGCGCGTCTTCCACCACCACCACCCGCTGCACCTAACGCACCTCTCCAACAACAACAACAACAACACTACCTCCACGTCACGAAACAGACCTCCGCCGAGCAAGCCGGGTTCCTCTTGCGTTTGGCCAAACTGTTGGTGCTGCTGTTGATACTTCTGTGGCTCCTGCTGCTGATGCGGAGGAGGATGATTATGTGGGAGATTATGAGGATGAGGTTGATCAAAATCAGCACTACGTGCAGCCACCTGTACCACCACCAGCAGGTCGACCTCAGGTATATATTCGTAATGGTAGGCCTGCACCACCACCTCAGGTACGAGATGATGTCCATATTCCTAAACTGAAATTGAATATTCCACCATTTGAGGGTAGATATGTTGATGAGGACATCAATACCATTGTTACACCCACAGCCCCTACTGCTACATATACGGGACCAATTACTAGAGCTCGCGCACGCCAATTAAATTATCAGGTACTTTCATTTCTTGGTAATGATTC
The DNA here is from genome assembly GCF_018294505.1 of Triticum aestivum. NCBI lineage: Eukaryota > Viridiplantae > Streptophyta > Magnoliopsida > Poales > Poaceae > Triticum > Triticum aestivum. Next base: position 252,619,039 of record NC_057806.1, on the reverse strand, counting down.
TAATGTTCATGAGAATATGATGCTGCCTAAATTGGATACATTTGTTTTACTTACAAATGAAGGGCCTAGCTTGGAGAAGGATGAACATTGGAGCAAGACCAAGCATGGAGATGATGCCATGCGCAAGGGGAACAAGAACGGAGTTACAAGTGATGATTTCAGGACTTTGAAGCCACCATAATGGGTGCATGAAGCCATGAACGAAATATACAAGATGCCACTTCATAAATTTCGTCCCGAGGCTATTATAGGTGCTGCGTCACCTTTTTATTGGGCCAAGCCCATGTAATTTCGAAATACATAAGTATAGGCTATTTTTAGAGTCCGTATGTGTGGGGAAAAAAGAGATAGGGTTGATTTCGGACCCCTCCACCAAGGGCCACGAAATTCCCTCTCTCTTCCTCCATATATACAGCCCTTAGGGCACCGTTTAGACTTTGGGTTTTGTTTAGATTAAAAGTTCGCCATAGCTGCAACTTCGCGTACTTCGTTTGTGTTCAACGACCAGACAAAGGCGTCACAGAACCCCACCTTGATCAATAAAGCTTTCATCTTATATTCGCAATATCTAGATTGCAATCTTAGTTTCTTGCTTGTTCTTCGTTTGCTCGCAGGTAACAGACCCTCGTGGTCAGGTTGATCGTGCTCTGGCGTGGTCAATAACCTCTCGGAGTTGTGATGAGGACATGACTACCTTGGATATGACCAAAAATATTGCATATATGCATATTTGTCAGGTGATTTCTAGTGCAAACTATTCAATAATCTATTTATGTTATCCAGAACAAAAATACTTCACACACTTTTGTGTTTTGTCTAATTGCAGGTGTATGAGACATTTGTACATTCCACATATGAAGATAAGGAAGAAAGAGATGTTTATTTGCTGTCCAAAAAGTTCTCTCACGTCACTTTTGGCCCAAGAGAAGATAGAGTCCAAGTCTCTCACGTTCTGGATTCAGATTCGGACTGCACAGACATACCTGACTCAAAACGCACACAAGTTTTTCATACGGACTCCGAATTGGGTGATTCTTTTTTTGTTGGAAACTAGATTTCGTGCACTTTCCAACCCAATTGGAATCACCTTCAAATTCGTCCGGAGCGTTGAGTTGTGGACGAAACAATCTGATGCTGCAGCAGAATCCGAGTCAAACTACAAGTCCAAAGGTGTTACATCACCTCCACTTGGGCCCATTGGCCTTGTACGACCTAGATTTAGTTTTAGGCTGCCTTGGGACGTCCTCCCACCTCCTAGGCCGCCACCCCTTGCTCCTATATAAGTAGATCCATCTAGTAGCTTTTACTTGGGATTTGTTTAGTTAAAAGTTAGCCATTGCAACTTCGTGTACTTCGTTTGTGTCCAACGACCAGACCAAGACCGCTTACGGATCCCCACCTTTATCAATACTTCATATATACTCGCAATATTCAGATTGCTTTTATCATATTCTTGCTTGTTCTTCGATTGCTTGCAGGAATAGACCTTCGTGGTCAGGTTGATTGTGCTCCAGCATGGTCAATAACCTTTCGGAGTTGGTTTAGCGATTGCTAAGGCGCAACGTCGTGCACGTTTGTAGTCGGATCGTCAAAGTCATCTTCACCAAATCGATAGTTATCATCTCATCGAAAGATCGGGACACCCCCGCCTCTATCAAGTGATGATGAGGACATGACTACCTTGGATATGACCAAAAATATTGCATATATGCATATTTGTCAGGTGATTTCTAGTGCAAACTATTCAATAATCTATTTATGTTATCCAGAACAAAAATACTTCACACACTTTTGTGTTTTGTCTAATTGCAGGTGTATGGGACATTTGTACAATCCACATATGAAGATAAGGAAGAAAGAGATGTTTATTTGCTGTCCAAAAAGTTCTCTCACGTCACTTTTGGCCCAAGAGAAGATAGAGTCCAAGTCTCTCACGTTCTGGATTCAGATTCGGACTGCACAGACATACCTGACTGAAAACGCACACAAGTTTTTCATACGGACTCCGAATTGGGTGATTCTTTTTTTGTTGGAAACTAGATTTCGTGCACTTTCCAACCCAATTGGAATCACCTTCAAATTCGTCCGGAGCGTTGAGTTGTGGACGAAACAATCTGATGCTGCAGCAGAATCCGAGTCAAACTACAAGTCCAAAGGTGTTACATCACCTCCACTTGGGCCCATTGGCCTTGTACGACCTAGATTTAGTTTTAGGCTGCCTTGGGACGTCCTCCCACCTCCTTGGCCGCCACCCCTTGCTCCTATATAAGTAGATCCATCTAGTAGCTTTTCCTTGGGACTTGGGCCCATTGGCCTTGTACGACCTAGATTTAGTTTTAGGCTGCCTTGGGACGTCCTCCCACCTCCTTGGCCGCCACCCCTTGCTCCTATATAAGTAGATCCATCTAGTAGCTTTTCCTTGGGATTTGTTTAGTTAAAAGTTAGCCATTGCAACTTCGTGTACTTCGTTTGTGTCCAACGACCAGACCAAGACCGCTTACGGATCCCCACCTTTATCAATACTTCATATATACTCGCAATATTCAGATTGCTTTTATCATATTCTTGCTTGTTCTTCGATTGCTTGCAGGAATAGACCTTCGTGGTCAGGTTGATTGTGCTTCGGCGTGATCAATAACCTCTCGGAGTTGGTTTAGCGATTGCTAAGGCGCAACGTCGTGCACGTTTGTAGTCGGATCGTCAAAGTCGTCTCCACCAAATCGATAGTTATCATCTCATCGAAAGATCGGGACACCCCGCCTCTATCAAGTGGTATCAGTTTTCAGGTTGCTCGGTGAGAATTTCCAGTTTTCCTAGATTATATTTATTTTCTTACCTATTGTCCAAGAAAAAGCCACACAAAAAAAAGTTAGATCTGTTCATCCTTTATCCAAGCCAGTCTGAGCCTTTGCAATTTTCTATTCATTGCTTGCATAGTTGAATTATCGGTTACATCGTCGTGTAAGTAGCTGGTCTTAGTGTCTAGTTCGTTTAGAGTTTCGAGTTCTGTTCACTTTAGTCACGCCGCCGCTGCATCATTATCCCTTCCGCCGTCCATCATCCCATCTATTAATTTCCACCACGTGCTACGCACTGTTCATTGTCATAATTATAGTTGAGGTCACTCACATCTTCGCCTAATCCAATCTGCATCTTATCTAGTTTGTCTTGGAAAGAGGGAGAAACAAAAAGAGAGAGAAAAAAAGAGAAAAAAGGAAAGAAAAAAAAAAGAAAAAGAGAGAGAAGAAAAAGAAAAAAAGCGTGAGAAAAAAAAGGAGAGAAAAAAAATCGAATCTATCTAGAATCAATCTCGTACCTGAATTCGGATTGGAATCTGTTTTGCGCACTGTTCAGTAAAACAGGTGTATCTTCCTCATACAAAGTCCGTTTTGGCTCCGTGAGTACTCAAATTGAAGCTAGAGACGAGCCGCATCTAAGTAGTTGCAGAAGCATGTTCAATATTTGACACCTCAAAATCGGCTTCTAAATAGGTCTTTTTGCCCTCTGAAGTTCGTGAACACAGCTTGTTCCAATTTTTCAGGCCAGTTTTAGAATTCTTTGACTCCTCATATCAACTCGGAATTGAGTGATTCTTTTTGCATTGGAAAGCTTGAGTTAGTAGCATTCTTTCCAAGAATTTACCAGAAAATTGGCTCAAACTTTTTAAGAGGAAAGTTGGAGAGAGAGTTGTTGTATATCCTGCTTGGCAGTTGTTTTTCATCATTATCTTCACTTATATCTTGCTGTCAAGAGCTACTTAGTATCCTTCATTGATGCTAGTTGTGCTACGCCGTGACCTCATTAGTGTTCTAGGCTCGCGTCTCTAGTCCGGTCTAGCCTAGGACCAGCACAGTACCGTCGTTGAGCGTTTATTCAACATTGCATCTTTGAATTGATTATTGCTAATCTTTTGCTACCATATATAGCCAACCCAGCTCCACATATTTCTACACCGTGTATACGTACGCTCCCCTGGCAATCGCTTTACTCAATATTCGGAGTTACTTGACACCGCTGGTTGCCAATCACCGCCTGCTGCATGGTAAGAACTTGTAAGACATTGATATTTGCTTTACTGTGAGCGTTTTACCACCACATCCTAGTAGTTATAGGAACATTATTTTTGGGTTTTGTTTCTTGTTCTACTAATCATGACAGGATCCAGAGTCAATTCATGGGCTTTGTCGATCGCGGGAGACGTGCCACCACCTTTGCAAATACCACAACCGTCACGAGAGGTGCACAAACATCCAAATGCACATGATCAGGTTAATGTATCTATACCACCATTTAATGGCCGTTTTAAACCTGCTTTATATATTGAATGGGAGTTCGACATACAAAATATATTTGCTTCCCATAATTTTGATGAACATAAAAAGGTTAAGGTTGCGGTTGGTTCTTTCACTGGTTATGCTTTGGTTTGGTGGAGTGAATATTGTCGGTTACACCCTGATTATATACCTACTACTTGGGATGATTTGAAACTTGCCATGCGACGTACTTTCGTCCCTGCTTATTATACTCGTGACATGATTAAGAAGTTGCAACACTTAAAACAAGGTAGTGAAACTGTAACAAAATATTATGATGATTTACAAACTACCTTGTTGCATTCCTCTTTAGAAGAAAGTGAATATGATTTTATGGATAGATTTTGGGGAGGATTAAACCGTGATATTCAAGAGATACTAATTCATGAAGAGTGTTATCCTATGGACCATTTGTTTCATCTTGTTTGCAAAGCTGAACAGGAAATAAAATGACGTATTGGCCACGAGGAGAACAAGCGCACGATGCACATTCCAAGAGTTGATATGATTGTTCCTTCAACTACTAGGCATACTATGATAACCACATCCGTTGTTGTCAGGACTACATCACCTCCACCATGTGACACATCGCCCCCGAGAGTGGCTACATCACCTGAGTTGATCATAAGAGGTAATGACAAAGGTACTGATCTTCCATCTCTACATGAGAATGAAGAACGCCTTGTCAATTTGAATGCACCGTCTGATGAGCTACCCACTACTTTGATCACACCACCTATTTTAGAGGACTACGTTGATAATTTGACTTTGCCATGTGATCAAACAACTGAAATACCAACAATTTTGAGTGCACTCATTGAATTAACTATTGATGCAAAAGAACCAATGTTTAATCATTTTGATATGACCTCTAATCTTGGTGATGATTCTGTGTTGAATGACTTATTGCATGTTTGCTTATTTAAGCATGTTGTAGCATGTAAATTTGATGCAAGTAAGGTTTATTCACCAATGTTGGGATGGTTTAATGATGAACATTGTCAATCTTTTGAAATGAATAAGAGCTTCACTTATATGTGCAAACTGAGTTGCAATATTTTCATGCCTTCTACTTCTTGTGCTAATTTTTTGGCTTTAGATTTTATGAACTATGCAAGTTACTCATCTATTCATGTGTCATATATGCAAAAATCAAGGGAAGTAAAAATGGATGACATATACATATACAACATGTACACCTTGTCTCTTTTGTTAGCCACATTTCAGATTAAGCAACGCCGAGGACGGATTTATTTTCAAGAAGGGGAGGATGATGAGGACATGACTACCTTGGATATGACCAAAAATATTGCATATATGCATATTTGTCAGGTGATTTCTAGTGCAAACTATTCAATAATCTATTTATGTTATCCAGAACAAAAATACTTCACACACTTTTGTGTTTTGTCTAATTGCAGGTGTATGAGACATTTGTACAATCCACATATGAAGATAAGGAAGAAAGAGATGTTTATTTGCTGTCCAAAAAGTTCTCTCACGTCACTTTTGGCCCAAGAGAAGATAGAGTCCAAGTCTCTCACGTTCTGGATTCAGATTCGGACTGCACAGACATACCTGTCTCAAAACGCACACAAGTTTTTCATACTGACTCCGAATTGGGTGATTCTTTTTTTGTTGGAAACTAGATTTCGTGCACTTTCCAACCCAATTGGAATCACCTTCAAATTCGTCCGGAGCGTTGAGTTGTGGATGAAACAATCTGATGCTGCAGCAGAATCCGAGTCAAACTACAAGTCCAAAGGTGTTACATCACCTCCACTTGGGCCCATTGGCCTTGTACGACCTAGATTTAGTTTTAGGCTGCCTTGGGACGTCCTCCCACCTCCTTGGCCGCCACCCCTTGCTCCTATATAAGTAGATCCATCTAGTAGCTTTTCCTTGGGACTTGGGCCCATTGGCCTTGTACGACCTAGATTTAGTTTTAGGCTGCCTTGGGACGTCCTCCCACCTCCTTGGCCGCCACCCCTTGCTCCTATATAAGTAGATCCATCTAGTAGCTTTTCCTTGGGATTTGTTTAGTTAAAAGTTAGCCATTGCAACTTCGTGTACTTCGTTTGTGTCCAACGACCAGACCAAGACCGCTTACGGATCCCCACCTTTATCAATACTTCATATATACTCGCAATATTCAGATTGCTTTTATCATATTCTTGCTTGTTCTTCGATTGCTTGCAGGAATAGACCTTCGTGGTCAGGTTGATTGTGCTCCGGCGTGATCAATAACCTCTCGGAGTTGGTTTAGCGATTGTTAAGGCGCAACGTCGTGCACGTTTGTAGTCGGATTGTCAAAGTCGTCTCCACCAAATCGATAGTTATCATCTCATCGAAAGATCGGGACACCTCGCCTCTATCAAGTTGGTTTGGCGATTGCTAAGGCGCGACGTCCTCGCACGTTCGTAGTCGGATCATCAAAGTCGACTTCCACCAAAGCGATATCCATCATCTCATCGAAAGACGGGACACCTTTGCCTCTATCAAGTGGTATCAGATTTCCAGGTTGCTCGGTGAGATTTTACAGTTTTTCGTAGTTTAGATCGAGTATGTTCTTCATACCTATAGTCCACGAAAAAGCCAAAAAAAATAGGGTTAGTTCATCCCATCCGAACCAATCTGAGCCTTGCATAATCTTTTCTGTATTTGCTTTGTTGAATTTGTGGTTGCATCGTCGTGTCCAGTTGCTGGTCTTAGCGTCTAGTCTTTTAGAGTTTCGAGTTCTGTTCACAGGTTGTCACGTTGCCGCTGCCATATATCACCACCGCATCATCATCGTCGCTGTTGCCATATACCACCACCACATATTCACCGCGAATCCGAATCCATATACGCCACCACATATCCGCCGCCATCACGCCAATCTGAGTTCACCTGCAACATATATCCGCCACCTGTTAGTGTTCCACCAGATTCATCTCTAGCACAGTCTAGCCTAGGACCAGCACAGTACCGTCATTGAGCGTTTATTCAACTTTGCATCTCTGAATTGATTATTGCTGACCCTTTTTTCTACCATATTATAAGCCTTCCCAGCTCCACATACATCTACGTCGTGCGTTTGACTCTCCCTGGTAATCGCTCTATCCAAGCTTTGAGAGTTTTGACTACAACGGTTGCCGATCACCGCCTGTTGCTGGGTAAGAACTGGTAAGAATTTGAGTTTTGCTTGACGGATTTGTGACACCCACCACCACCACTTGTTCGTAGTCTGTAGGATCATATTCTTGTGTGTTTCTATTGCTACTAACCATGCCAGGATCACAAGCCGACGAGATTGACTGGGAGAATTTATCGAACAAGGAGCTTCATGATAAGTTTCAGCAAATGATGACTGAACAGGTGCAAGATGTGCTGAACAATTTTGAAGAGGCCATGGAGAAGATCACTGGCCTTGAGAAGACGTTCGAAACAAAGCTCGATAACAAGTTTAATGAATTGCTCGCGCGTCTTCCACCACCACCACCTGCTGCACCTAACGCACCTCTCCAACAACAACAACAACGACTACCTCCACGTCGCGAAGCAGACCTCCGCCGAGCAAGCCGTGTTCCTCTTGCGTTTGGCCAAACTGTTGGTGCTGCTGTTGATACTTCTGTGGCTCCTGCTGCTGATGCGGAGGAGGATGTGATAGAGGCCAAGGTGTCCCGTCTTTCGATGAGATGGTGGATTTCGCTTTGGTGGAAGTCGACTTTGACGATCCGACTACGAACGTGCGAGGACGTCGCGCCTTAGCAATCGCTAAACCAACTCCGAGAGGTTATTGACCACGCCGGAGCACGATCAACCTGACCACGAGGGTCTGTTTCCTGCGAGCAAACGAAGAACAAGCAAGAAACTAAGATTGCAATCTGGATATTGCGAATATAAGATGAAAGCTTTATTGATCAAGGTGGGGTTCTGTGACGCCTTTGTCTGGTCGTTGAACACAAACGAAGTACGCGAAGTTGCAGCTATGGCGAACTTTTAATCTAAACAAAACCCAAAGTCTAAACGATGCCCTAAGGGCTGTATATATGGAGGAAGAGGGGGGAATTTCGTGGCCCTTGGTGGAGGAGTCCGAAATCAACCCTATCTCTTGTTTCCCCACACATACGGACTCTAAAAATAGCCTATACTTATGTATTTCGAAATTACATGGGCCTGGCCCAATAATAAGGTGACGCAGCACCTAAAATAGCCTCGGGACGAAATTTATGAAGTGGCATCTTGTATATTTCGTCCAAGGCTTCATGCTCCCATTATGGTGGCTTCAAAGTCCTGAAATCATCACTTGTAACTCCGTTCTTGTTCCCCTTGCGCATGCCATCATCTCCATGCTTGTTCTTGCTCCAATGTTCATCCTTCTCCAAGCTAGGCCCTTCATTTGTAAGCAAAACAAATGTATCCAATTTAGGCAGCATCATATTCTCATGAACATTAGAATCATTACCAAGAAACGAAAGTACCTGGTAATTTAGTTGGCGTGCACGAGCTCTAGTAATTGGTCCAGTATGTATAGCAGCAGGGGCTGTGGGTGTAACAATTGTATTGATGTCCTCATCAAAAACATTGAGCGTATGAATGCTAAATATAAACTTGCTGGAGATAAGGGTAGAAAACATGTTGTGTTTGCACCTGGAGATCTTGTTTGGTTACATTTGCGTAAGGATAGATTTCCTGATTTGCGCAAATCAAAGTTAATGCCACGTGCTGATGGTCCCTTTAAGGTGTTAGAGAAAATAAATGATAATGCATATAAACTTGAGCTGCCTGCAGATTTTGGGGTTAGTCTCACTTTTAACATTGCAGATTTGAAGCCTTATTTGGGTGAGGAAGATGAACTTCCGTCGAGGACGACTTCATTTCAAGAAGGGGAGGATGATGAGGACATCAATACAATTGTTACACCCACAGCCCCTGCTGCTATACATACTGGACCAATTACTAGAGCTCGTGCACGCCAACTAAATTACCAGGTACTTTCGTTTCTTGGTAATGATTCTAATGTTTATGAGAATATGATGCTGCCTAAATTGGATACATTTGTTTTGCTTACAAATGAAGGGCCTAGCTTGGAGAAGGATGAACATTGGAGCAAGAACAAGCATGGAGATGATGCCATGCGCAAGGGGAACAAGAACGGAGTTACAAGTGATGATTTCAGGACTTTGAAGCCACCATAATGGGTGCATGAAGCCTTGGACGAAATATACAAGATGCCACTTCATAAATTTCGTCCCGAGGCTATTATAGGTGCTGCGTCACCTTTTTATTGGGCCAGGCCCATGTAATTTCGAAATACATAAGTATAGGCTATTTTTAGAGTCCGTATGTGTGGGGAAACAAGAGATATGGTTGATTTCGGACCCTTCCACCTAGGGCCACGAAATTCCCCCTCTCTTCCTCCATATATACAGCCCTTAGGGCACCGTTTAGACTTTGGGATTTGTTTAGTTAAAAGTTAGCCATTGCAACTTCGTGTAGTTCGTTTGTGTCCAACGACCAGACCAAGACCGCTTACGGATCCCCACCATTATCAATACCTCATATATATTTGCAATATTCAGATTGTTTTATCACATTCTTGCTTGTTCTTCGATTGCTTGCAGGAATAGACCTTCGTGGTCAGGTTGATTGTGCTCCAGCGTGGTCAATAACCTTTCGGAGTTGGTTTAGCGATTGCTAAGGCGCAACGTCGTGCACGTTTGCAGTCGGATCGTCAAAGTCATCTTCACCAAATCGATAGTTATCATCTCATCGAAAGATTGGGACACCCCCGCCTCTATCAAGTGCTATCAGATTTCCAGGTTGCTCGGTGAGATTTTACAGTTTTTCGTAGTTTAGATCGAGTCTGTTCTTCATACCTATAGTCCACGAAAAAGCCAAAAAATTTTTTAGGGTTAGTTCATCCCATCCGAACCAATCTGAGCCTTGCATAATCTTTTCTGTATTTGCTTTGTTGAATTTGCGGTTGCATCTCGTGTCCAGTTGCTGGTCTTAGCGTCTAGTCTTTTAGAGTTTCGAGTTCTGTTCACAGGTTGTCACGTCGCCGCTGCCATATATCACCACCGCATCATCATTGTCGCTGTTGCCATATACCACCACCACATATTCACCGCCAATCCGTCCATATACGCCACCACATATCTGCCGCCATCACGCCAATCCGAGTTCACCTGCAACATATATCCACCACCTGTCCGTGTTCCACCAGATTCATCTCCGCCACCAGTCCGAGTTCCACCAGATTCATCTCCGCCACCAGTTCTAGTCCGAGTCCAGTAATTGTTGCATTGTTCTCGATTTCCAAATCACGCGATACTCCGAGTCGTGACAGAGAAGGACTCCCCAACTTCCGAGCCATCCGCAGAAGAAAAATAGTTCCAATTTCAAAAAAAAAACTAAGTCTGGAAAATTCTAGCTAGGCAGTTTTTAGACCATTTGTAGACTTTTTCGAAAAAAAATTGTTGCGGAGCAAAAAAAAGCGGAAAAAAGTGCAAAAAAAGAGAAAAAAAATTCAGAGTGTGCTCCTCCCTTGTTTACGTGCCGCGCCGTGATTTTGTTGGTGTTCTAGGCTCGCGTCTCTAGCACAGTCTAGCCTAGGACCAGCACAGTACCGTCGTTGAGCGTTTATTCAACTTTGCATCTCTGAATTGATTATTGCTGACCCTTTTTGCTACCATATTATAAGCCTTCCCAGCTCCACATACATCTACGTCGTGCGTTTGACTCTCCCTGGTAATCGCTCTATCCAAGCTTTGAGAGTTTTGACTACAACGGTTGCCGATCACCGCCTGTTGCTGGGTAAGAACTGGTAAGAATTTGAGTTTTGCTTGACGGATTTGTGACACCCACCACCACCACTTGTTCGTAGTCTGTAGGATCATATTCTTGTGTGTTTCTATTGCTGCTAACCATGCCAGGATCACAAGCCGACGAGATTGACTGGGAGAACTTATCGAACAAGGAGCTTCATGATAAGTTTCAGCAAATGATGACTGAACAGGTGCAAGATGTGCTGAACAATTTTGAAGAGGCCATGGAGAAGATCACTGGCCTTGAGAAGACGTTCGAAACAAAGCTCGATAACAAGTTTAATGAATTGCTCGCGCGTCTTCCACCACCACCACCCGCTGCACCTAACGCACCTCTCCAACAACAACAACAACGACTACCTCCACGTCGCGAAACAGACCTCCGCCGAGCAAGCCGTGTTCCTCTTGCGTTTGGCCAAACTGTTGGTGCTGCTGTTGATACTTCTGTGGCTCCTGCTGCTGATGCGGAGGAGGATGATTATGTGGGAGATTATGAGGATGAGGTTGATCAAAATCAGCACTACGTGCAGCCACCTGTACCACCACCAGCAGGTCGACCTCAGGTATATATTCGTAATGATAGGCCTGCACCACCACCTCAGGTACGAGATGATGTCCATATTCCTAAACTGAAATTGAATATTCCACCATTTGAAGGTAGATATGTTCCTGATATATATCTTACTTGGGAGTTAGAAACTGAACAATGATTTACATGTTTATAATATCCTGAGGAGAGACGAGTTGCTGCTGCTGTTTGTGCTTTCACTAGTTTTGCATGTGTATGGTGGTCTGAACATTGTAGATTATATCCTATTCCAACTACTTGGGCTGCTTTGAAAACTGCTATGCGTACGCGTTGGGTTCCACCATATTATCAACGTGAATTGCTTCAAAAATTGCAGCGTTTAAGACAAGGGATGATGAGGACATCAATACCATTGTTACACCCACAGCCCCTACTGCTACATATACGGGACCAATTACTAGAGCTCACGCACGCCAATTAAATTATCAGGTACTTTCGTTTCTTGGTAATGATTCTAATGTTCATGAGAATATGATGCTGCCTAAATTGGATACATTTGTTTTGCTTACAAATGAAGGGCCTAGCTTGGAGAAGGATGAACATTGGAGCAAGAACAAGCATGGAGATGATGCCATGCGCAAGGGGAACAAGAACGGAGTTACAAGTGATGATTTCAGGACTTTGAAGCCACCATAATGGGTGCATGAAGCCTTGGACGAAATATACAAGATGCCACTTCATAAATTTCGTCCCGAGGCTATTATAGGTGCTGCGTCACCTTTTTATTGGGCCAGGCCCATGTAATTTCGAAATACATAAGTATAGGCTATTTTTAGAGTCCGTATGTGTGGGGAAACAAGAGATAGGGTTGATTTCGGACCCCTCCACCAAGGGTCACGAAATTCCCCCCTCTTCCTCCATATATACAGCCCTTAGGGCATCGTTTAGACTTTGGGTTTTGTTTAGATTAAAAGTTCGCCATAGCTGCAACTTCGCGTACTTCGTTTGTGTTCAACGACCAGACAAAGGCGTCACAGAACCCCACCTTGATCAATAAAGCTTTCATCTTATATTCGCAATATCCAGATTGCAATCTCAGTTTCTTGCTTGTTCTTCGTTTGCTCGCAGGAAACAGACCCTCGTGGTCAGGTTGATCGTGCTCCGGCGTGGTCAATAACCTCTCGGAGTTGGTTTAGCGATTGCTAAGGCGCGACGTCCTCGCACGTTCGTAGTCGGATCGTCAAAGTCGACTGCCACCAAAGCGATATCCATCATCTCATCGAAAGACGGGACACCTTTGCCTCTATCAAGTGGTATCAGATTTCTAGGTTGCTCGGTGAGATTTTACAGTTTTTCGTAGTTTAGATCGAGTCTGTTCTTCATACCTATAGTCCACGAAAAAGCCAAAAAAAATTAGGGTTAGTTCATCCCATCCGAACCAATCTGAGCCTTGCATAATCTTTTCTGTATTTGCTTTGTTGAATTTGCGGTTGCATCGTCGTGTCCAGTTGCTGGTCTTAGCGTCTAGTCTTTTAGAGTTTCGAGTTCTGTTCACAGGTTGTCACGTCGCCGCTGCCATATATCACCACCGCATCATCATCGTCGCTGTTGCCATATACCACCACCACATATTCACCGCCAATCCGAATCCATATACGCCACCACATATCCGCCGCCATCACGCCAATCCGAGTTCACCTGCAACATATATCCGCCACCTGTCCATGTTCCACCAGATTCATCTCCGCCACCAGTCCGAGTTCCACCAGATTCATCTCCGCCACCAGTCCTAGTCTGAGTCCAGTAATTGTTGCATTGTTCTCGATTTCCAGATCAAGCGATACTCCGAGTCGTGACAGAGAAGTCTGGAAAATTCTGGCTAGGCAGTTTTTAGACCATTTGTAGACCTTTTCGAAAAAAAATTATTGCGGAGCAAAAAAAAAAGAGGAAAAAAAGTGCAAAAAAAGAGAAAGAAAAATTTAGAGTGTGCTCTTCCCTTGTTTACGTGCCGCACCGTGATTTTGTTGGTGTTCTAGGCTCGCGTCTCTAGCACAGTCTAGCCTAGGACCAGCACAGTACCGTCGTTGAGCGTTTATTCAACTTTGCATCTCTGAATTGATTATTGCTGACCCTTTTTGCTACCATATTATAAGCCTTCCCAGCTCCACATACATCTACGTCGTGCGTTTGACTCTCCCTGGTAATCGCTCTATCCAAGCTTTGAGAGTTTTGACTACAACGGTTGCCGATCACCGCCTGTTGCTGGGTAAGAACTGGTAAGAATTTGAGTTTTGCTTGACGGATTTGTGACACCCACCACCACCACTTGTTCGTAGTCTGTAGGATCATATTCTTGTGTGTTTCTATTGCTGCTAACCATGCCAGGATCACAAGCCGACGAGATTGACTGGGAGAATTTATCGAACAAGGAGCTTCATGATAAGTTTCAGCAAATGATGACTGAACAGGTGCAAGATGTGCTGAACAATTTTGAAGAGGCCATGGAGAAGATCATTGGCCTTGAGAAGACGTTCGAAACAAAGCTCAATAACAAGTTTAATGAATTGCTCGCGTGTCTTCCACCACCACCACCCGCTGCACCTAACGCACCTCTCCAACAACAACAACAACGACTACCTCCACGTCGCGAAACAGACCTCCGCCGAGCAAGCCGTGTTCCTCTTGCGTTTGGCCAAACTGTTGGTGCTGCTGTTGATACTTCTGTGGCTCCTGCTGCTGATGCGGAGGAGGAGATTATGTGGGAGATTATGAGGATGAGGTTGATCAAAATCAGCACTACGTGCAGCCACCTGTACCACCACCAGCAGGTCGACCTCAGGTATATATTCATAATGGTAGGCCTGCACCACCACCTCAGGTACGAGATGATGTCCATATTCCTAAACTGAAATTGAATATTCCACCATTTGAGGGTAGATATGTTCCTGATATATATCTTACTTGGGAGTTAGAAACTGAACAACGATTTACATGTTTACAATATCCTGAGGAGAGACGAGTTGCTGCTGCTGTTTGTGCTTTCACTAGTTTTGCATGTGTATGGTGGTCTGAACATTGTAGATTATATCCTATTCCAACTACTTGGGCTGCTTTGAAAACTGCTATGCGTACGCGTTGGGTTCCACCATATTATCAGCGTGAATTACTTCAAAAATTGCAGCGTTTAAGACAAGGGAAAAAATCTGTAGAAGAATATTATCAGGAATTACAAACTGGCATGATTAGATGTGGTATTGTTGAGGAGAATGAAGCTATGCTTGCACGTTTTCTGGGTGGATTAAATAGAGAGATTCAGACCATTCTAGACTATAAGGAGTATACTAATATCGCTCGTTTATTCCATCTTGCTTGTAAAGCTGAACGTGAACTCCAGGATCGACAAGCATTGGGGCGAACTAACTTTTCTGCAAGCCGACCTTCATCATGGACACCACGTGCATCTTCTACTTCAACTGCACCAGCACCTCAGTCACGTGCCTCCTCCAGTCGTGATACAAGAAAACAGGCACAACCACCATTATCTGCCAAGAGCGCACCTGCTGGGCCTGCACAGAGTTCTTCTTCTTCCATGGCATCAACAGGGCACACAAGTGATATTATTTGTCGTCGTTGTAAGGGAGGAGGTCATTATGCGAGAGAATGCAAATCTCCGCGTGTGATGATTGCTACCGCGGATGGTGGATATGAGTCCGCTAGTGACTATGATGAGGAGACTTTGGCTCTTATTACACGTGAAGAACATGGTGGAGATGATTCTGATCATGAGACGCAATACATGGCTCCTGAAGACGCTAACAGGTATGAATGTTTAGTTGCTCAACGTGTTTTGAGTGTGCAGATCACACAAGCTGAGCAAAATCAGAGGCACAATTTGTTCCATACCAAGGGAGTTGTGAAGGAACGTTCTGTGCGCGTCATCATAGACGGAGGGAGCTGCAACAACTTGGCTAGCATGGAGATGGTGGAGAAGCTTTCTCTCACCACAAGACCACATCCACATCCTTACTACATCCAATGGTTCAACAACAGCGGCAAGGTTAAGGTAACACATACTGTTCGTGTGCATTTTAGTATCTCTACATATGCTGATTATGTTGATTGTGATGTGGTACCTATGCAAGCATGTTCTTTATTACTTGGTAGACCATGGCAATTTGATAAAAATTCTGTACACCATGGTAGAAACAATCACTATACTCTTGTTCATAAGGATAAAAATATTACTTTGCTTCCTATGACTCCTGATTCCATTTTGAAAGATGATATTAATAGAGCTAATAAAGCAAAACAGGAGACGAATAAGAGTGAAAATCAGATTGTGGCAAAAGAATTTGAGCAACAAATGAAGCCTAATAATAAACCATCTAGTGTTGCTTCTGAAATTAAATTGAAAAGTGCATGTTTATTTGCCACCAAATCTGATATTGATGAGCTAGATTTCAGCAAATCTGTTTGCTATGATTTTGTGTGCAAAGAGGAATTATTTTCATTCGAGGACGTGCCTTCCTCTTTGCCTCCTGCTGTCACTAACATTTTGCAGGACTTCGCTGACGTCTTTCCACAAGACGTGCCACCGGGATTACCGCCTATTCGAGGGATTGAGCATCAGATTGACTTAATTCCCGGTGCTTCACTGCCAAACCGTGCACCATACCGTACCAATCCAGAGGAGACGAAGGAGATTATGCGTCAAGTACAAGAGCTTCTCGACAAAGGTTATATACGCGAATCCCTTAGTCCTTGTGCTGTTCCTATTATTCTAGTGCCGAAAAAGGATGGTACATCACGTATGTGTGTTGATTGTAGAGGCATTAATAATATTACTATTCATTATCGTCATCCTATTCCTAGGCTAGATGATATGCTTGATGAATTGAGTGGCTCTACAATATTCTCCAAAGTTGATTTGCGTAGTGGATACCATCAAATTCGTATGAAATTGGGAGATGAATGGAAAACAGCATTCAAAACTAAGTTTGGATTATATGAGTGGTTAGTCATGCCTTTTGGGTTAACTAATGCACCTAGTACTTTCATGAGATTAATGAACGAAGTTTTACGTGCTTTCATTGGAGGATTTGTGGTAGTTTACTTTGATGACATATTGATTTATAGCAGATCTTTGGAAGAACATTTGGAACATTTACGTGATGTTTTTATTGCTCTACGTGATGCACGTTTGTTCGGTAACCTTGGGAAGTGCACCTTTTGCACCGACCGAGTATCTTTTCTTGGCTATGTTGTTACTCCACAGGGAATTGAAGTTGATAAAGCCAAGATTGAAGCTATTGAGAGTTGGCCGCAACCCAAAACGGTCACACAAGTGAGGAGTTTTCTTGGCCTCGCTGGATTCTATAGGCGTTTTGTGAGAGATTTCAGCACCATTGCTGCACCTCTCAATGAGCTTACAAAGAAAGATGTGCCTTTTCTTTGGGGTACCGCACAGGAAGAAGCCTTCTCGGTATTGAAAGATAAGTTGACACATGCTCCTTTACTCCAACTTCCTGATTTTAATAAGACTTTTGAGCTTGAATGTGATGCTAGTGGAATTGGATTAGGCGGTGTGTTATTACAATATGGCAAACCTGTTGCATACTTTTCTGAAAAATTGAGTGGGCCTAGTCTGAATTATTGTACTTATGATAAAGAATTATATGCTCTTGTTCGGACTTTAGAAACATGGCAACATTATTTATGGCCCAAAGAATTTGTTATACATTCTGATCATGAATCTTTGAAACATATTAAAAGTCAAGCTAAACTGAATCGTAGACATGCTAAATGGGTTGAATTCATTGAGACTTTTCCTTATGTCATTAAACACAAGAAGGGAAAAGAAAATGTTATTGTTGATGCATTGTCTCGCCGCTATACTATGCTTTCACAACTTGACTTCAAAATATTTGGTTTGGAGACCATCAAAGATCAACATGTGCATGATGCTGATTTTAAAGATGTAATGCAGAATTGTAAAGAAGGAAGAATGTGGAACAAGTTCGTCGTTAACGATGGATTTGTGTTTCGTGCTAACAAGCTATGCATTCCAGCTAGCTCCGTTCGTCTTTTGTTGTTGCAGGAGGCGCATGGAGGAGGATTAATGGGACACTTTGGCGTGAAGAAGACGGAGGACGTACTTGCTACACATTTCTTTTGGCCAAAGATGAGACGGGATGTTGAGCGTTTTATTGCTCGATGCACTACATGTCAAAAAGCTAAGTCACGACTCAATCCTCATGGTTTATATATGCCTTTGCCTGTACCTAGTGTTCCTTGGGAGGATATATCTATGGACTTTGTTTTAGGTTTACCTCGAACAAAGAAGGGGAAGGATAGCATATTTGTTGTCGTGGATAGATTCTCGAAAATGGCACACTTTATACCATGTCATAAAAGCGATGATGCTGTTAATGTTGCTGATTTGTTCTTTCGTGAAATTATTCGTTTGCATGGTGTGCCAAATACTATTGTTTCAGATCGTGATACTAAATTTCTTAGCCACTTTTGGAGATGTTTATGGGCTAAGTTGGGGACTAAACTGCTTTTTAGTACTACTTGTCACCCCCAAACTGATGGACAAACTGAAGTAGTCAATAGAACATTGTCTACTATGCTTAGGGCTGTTTTGAAGAATAATAAGAAAATGTGGGAGGAATGCTTGCCTCATATTGAATTTGCTTATAATCGTTCATTGCATTCTACTACTAAGATGTGCCCTTTTGAAGTTGTGTATGGTTTCCTACCTCGTGCACCTATTGATTTGTTGCCTCTTCCATCTTCGGAGAAGGTTAATTTTGATGCTAAACAACGTGCTGAATTGATTTTAAAAATGCATGAGTTAACTAAGGAAAACGTTGAGCGTATGAATGCTAAATATAAACTTGCTGGAGATAAGGGTAGAAAACATGTTGTGTTTGCACCTGGAGATCTTGTTTGGTTACATTTGCGTAAGGATAGATTTCCTGATTTGCACAAATCAAAGCTAATGCCACGTGCTGATGGTCCCTTTAAGGTGTTAGAGAAAATAAATGATAATGCATATAAACTTGAGCTGCCTGCAGATTTTGGGGTTAGTCCCACTTTTAACATTGTAGATTTGAAGCCTTATTTGGGTGAGGAAGATGAGTTTCCGTCGAGGACGACTTCATTTCAAGAAGGGGAGGATGATGAGGACATCAATACCATTGTTACACCCACAGCCCCTACTGCTACATATACGGGACCAATTACTAGAGCTCGCGCACGCCAATTAAATTATCAGGTACTTTCGTTTCTTGGTAATGATTCTAATGTTCATGAGAATATGATGTTGCCTAAATTGGATACATTTGTTTTGCTTACAAATGAAGGGCCTAGCTTGGAGAAGGATGAACATTGGAGCAAGAACAAGCATGGAGATGATGCCATGCGCAAGGGGAACAAGAACGGAGTTACAAGTGATGATTTCAGGACTTTGAAGCCACCATAATGGGTGCATGAAGCCTTGGACGAAATATACAAGATGCCACTTCATAAATTTCGTCCCGAGGCTATTATAGGTGTTGTGTCACCTTTTTATTGGGCCAGGCCCATGTAATTTCGAAATACATAAGTATAGGCTATTTTTAGAGTCCGTATGTGTGGGGAAACAAGAGATAGGGTTGATTTCGGACCCCTCCACCAAGGGCCACGAAATTCCCCCTCTCTTCCTCCATATATACAGCCCTTAGGGCACCGTTTAGACTTTGGGTTTTGTTTAGATTAAAAGTTCGCCATAGCTGCAACTTCGCGTACTTCGTTTGTGTTCAACGACCAGACAAAGGCGTCACAGAACCCCACCTTGATCAATAAAGCTTTCATCTTATATTCGCAATATCCAGATTGCAATCTTAGTTTCTTTCTTGTTCTTCGTTTGCTCGCAGGAAACAGACCCTCGTGGTCAGGTTGATCGTGCTCCGGCGTGGTCAATAACCTCTCGGAGTTGGTTTAGCGATTGCTAAGGCGCGACGTCCTCGCACGTTCGTAGTCGGATCGTCAAAGTCGACTTCCACCAAAGCGATATCCATCATCTCATCGAAAGACGGGACACCTTTGCCTCTATCAGCCTGTACCTAGTGTTCCTTGGGAGGATATATCTATGGACTTTGTTTTAGGTTTACCTCGAACAAAGAAGGGGAGGGATAGCATATTTGTTGTCGTGGATAGATTCTCGAAAATGGCACACTTTATACCATGTCATAAAAGCGATGATGCTGTTAATGTTGCTGATTTGTTCTTTCGTGAAATTATTCGCTTGCATGGTGTGCCAAATACTATTGTTTCAGATCGTGATACTAAATTTCTTAGCCACTTTTGGAGATGTTTATGGGCTAAGTTGGGGACTAAACTGCTTTTTAGTACTACTTGTCACCCCCAAACTGATGGACAAACTGAAGTAGTCAATAGAACGTTGTCTACTATGCTTAGGGCTGTTTTGAAGAATAATAAGAAAATGTGGGAGGAATGCTTACCTCATATTGAATTTGCTTATAATCGTTCATTGCATTCTACTACTAAGATGTGCCCTTTTGAAGTTGTGTATGGTTTCCTACCTCGTGCACCTATTGATTTGTTGCCTCTTCCATCTTCGGAGAAGGTTAATTTTGATGCTAAACAACATGCTGAATTGATTTTAAAAATGCATGAGTTAACTAAGGAAAACATTGAGCGTATGAATGCTAAATATAAACTTGCTGGAGATAAGGGTAGAAAACATGTTGTGTTTGCACCTGGAGATCTTGTTTGGTTACATTTGCGTAAGGATAGATTTCCTGATTTGCGCAAATCAAAGCTAATGCCACGTGCTGATGGTCCCTTTAAGGTGTTAGAGAAAATAAATGATAATGCATATAAACTTGAGCTGCCTGCAGATTTTGGGGTTAGTCCCACTTTTAACATTGCAGATTTGAGGCCTTATTTGGGTGAGGAAGATGAGTTTCCGTCCAGGACGACTTCATTTCAAGAAGGGGAGGATGATGAGGACATCAATACCATTGTTACACCCACAGCCCCTACTGCTACATATACGGGACCAATTACTAGAGCTCGCGCACGCCAATTAAATTATCAGGTACTTTCGTTTCTTGGTAATGATTCTAATGTTCATGAGAATATGATGCTGCCTAAATTGGATACATTTGTTTTGCTTACAAATGAAGGGCCTAGCTTGGAGAAGGATGAACATTGGAGCAAGAACAAGCATGGAGATGATGCCATGCGCAAGGGGAACAAGAACGGAGTTACAAGTGATGATTTCAGGACTTTGAAGCCACCATAATGGGTGCGTGAAGCCTTGGACGAAATATACAAGATGCCACTTCATAAATTTCGTCCCGAGGCTATTATAGGTGCTGCGTCACCTTTTTATTGGGCCAGGCCCATGTAATTTCGAAATACATAAGTATAGGCTATTTTTAGAGTCCGTATGTGTGGGGAAACAAGAGATAGGGTTGATTTCGGACCCTTAAACCAAGGGCCACGAAATTCCCCCTCTCTTCCTCCATATATACAGCCCTTAGGGCACCGTTTAGACTTTGGGATTTGTTTAGTTAAAAGTTAGCCATTGCAACTTCGTGTACTTCGTTTGTGTCCAACGACCAGACCAAGACCGCTTACGGATCCCCACCATTATCAATACCTCATATATATTTGCAATATTCAGATTGTTTTATCACATTCTTGCTTGTTCTTCGATTGCTTGCAGGAATAGACCTTCGTGGTCAGGTTAATTGTGCTCCAGCGTGGTCAATAACCTTTCGGAGTTGGTTTAGCGATTGCTAAGGCGCAACGTCGTGCACGTTTGTAGTCGGATCGTCAAAGTCATCTTCACCAAATCGATAGTTATCATCTCATCGAAAGATCGGGACACCCCCGCCTCTATCAGGGGAAAAATTCTGTAGAAGAATATTATCAGGAATTACAAACTGGCATGATTAGATGTGGTATTGTTGAGGAGAATGAAGCTATGCTTGCACGTTTTCTGGGTGGATTAAATAGAGAGATTCAGACCATTCTGGGCTATAAGGAGTATACTAATATCACTCGTTTATTCCATCTTGCTTGTAAAGTTGAACGTGAAGTGCAGGATCGACAAGCATTGGGGCGAACTAACTTTTTTGCAGGCCGACCTTCATCATGGACACCACGTGCATCTTCTACTTCAACTGCACCAGCACCTCCATCCGGTGCCACCTCCAGCCGTGATACAAGAAAACAAGCACAACCACCATTATCTGCCAAGAGCGCACCTGCAGGGCCTGCACAACGTTCTTCTTCTTCCATGGCATCAACAGGGCACACAAGTGATATTATTTGTCGTCGTTGTAAGGGAGGAGGTCATTATGCGAGAGAATGCAAATCTCCGCGTGTGATGATTGCTACCGCGGATGGTGGATATGAGTCTGCTAGTGACTATGATGAGGAGACTTTGGCTCTTATTACACGTGAAGAACATGGTGGAGATGATTCTGATCATGAGACGCAATACATGGCTCCTGAAGACGCTGATAGGTATGAATGTTTAGTTGCTCAACGTGTTTTGAGTGTGCAGATCACACAAGCTGAGCAAAATCAGAGGCACAATTTGTTCCATACCAAGGGAGTTGTGAAGGAACGTTCTGTGCGTGTCATAATAGACGGAGGGAGCTGCAACAACTTGGCTAGCATGGAGATGGTGGAGAAGCTTTCTCTCACCACAAGACCACATCCACATCCTTACTACATCCAATGGTTCAACAACAGCGGCAAGGTTAAGGTAACACGTACTGTTCGTGTGCATTTTAGTATCTCTACATATGCTGATTATGTTGATTGTGATGTGGTACCTATGCAAGCATGTTCCTTATTACTTGGTAGACCATGGCAATTTGATAAAAATTCTGTACACCATGGTAGAAACAATCACTATACTCTTGTTCATAAGGATAAAAATATTACTTTGCTTCCTATGACTCCTGATTCCATATTGAAAGATGATATTAATAGAGCTAATAAAGCAAAACAGGAGACGAATAAGAGTGAAAATCAGATTGTGGCAAAAGAATTTGAGCAACAAATGAAGCCTAATAATAAACCATCTAGTGTTGCTTCTGAAATTAAATTGAAAAGTGCATGTTTATTTGCCACCAAATCTGATATTGATGAGCTAGATTTCAGCAAATCTGTTTGCTATGCTTTTGTGTGCAAAGAGGCATTATTTTCATTCGAGGACGTGCCTTCCTCTTTGCCTCCTGCTGTCACTAACATTTTGCAGGAGTTCGCTGACGTCTTTCCACAAGACGTGCCACCGGGATTACCGCCTATTCGAGGGATTGAGCATCAGATTGACTTAATTCCCGGTGCTTCACTGCCAAACCGTGCACCATACCGTACCAATCCAGAGGAGACGAAGGAGATTATGCGTCAAGTACAAGAGCTTATCGACAAAGGTTATATACGCGAATCCCTTAGTCCTTGTGCTGTTCCTATTATTCTAGTGCCGAAAAAGGATGGTACATCACGTATGTGTGTTGATTGTAGAGGCATTAATAATATTACTATTCGTTATCGTCATCCTATTCCTAGGCTAGATGATATGCTTGATGAATTGAGTGGCTCTACAATATTCTCCAAAGTTGATTTGCGTAGTGGATACCATCAAATTCGTATGAAATTGGGAGATGAATGGAAAACAGCATTCAAAACTAAGTTTGGATTATATGAGTGGTTAGTCATGCCTTTTGGGTTAACTAATGCACCTAGTACTTTCATGAGATTAACGAACGAAGTTTTACGTGCTTTCATTGGACGATTTGTGGTAGTTTACTTTGATGACATATTGATTTATAGCAGATCTTTGGGCTGAACATTGTAGATTATATCCTATTCCAACTACTTGGGCTGCTTTGAAAACTGCTATGCGTACGCGTTGGGTTCCACCATATTATCAACGTGAATTGCTTCAAAAATTGCAGCGTTTAAGACAAGGGAAAAATTCTGTAGAAGAATATTATCAGGAATTACAAACTGGCATGATTAGATGTGGTATTGTTGAGGAGAATGAAGCTATGCTTGCACGTTTTCTAGGTGGATTAAATAGAGAGATTCAGACCATTCTAGACTATAAGGAGTATACTAATATCACTCGTTTATTCCATCTTGCTTGTAAAGCTGAACGTGAAGTGCAGGATCGACAAGCATTGGGGCGAACTAACTTTTCTGCAGGCCGACCTTCATCATGGACACCACGTGCATCTTCTACTTCAACTGCACCAGCACCTCCATCCGGTGTCACCTCCAACCGTGATACAAGAAAACAGGCACAACCACAATTATCTGCCAAGAGCGCACCTGCGGGGCCTGCACAGCGTTCTTCTTCTTCCATGGCATCAACAGGGCACACAAGTGATATTATTTGTCGTCGTTGTAAGGGAGGAGGTCATTATGCGAGAGAATGCAAATCTCCGCGTGTGATGATTGCTACCGCGGATGGTGGATATGAGTCCGCTAGTGACTATGATGAGGAGACTTTGGCTCTTATTACACGTGAAGAACATGGTGGAGATGATTCTGATCATGAGACGCAATACATGGCTCCTGAAGACGCTGACAGGTATGAATGTTTAGTTGCTCAACGTGTTTTGAGTGTGCAGGTCACACAAGCTGAGCAAAATCAGAGGCACAATTTGTTCCATACCAAGGGAGTTGTGGAGGAACGTTCTGTGCGCGTCATCATAGACGGAGGGAGCTGCAACAACTTGGCTAGCATGGAGATGGTGGAGAAGCTTTCTCTCACCACAAGACCACATCCACATCCTTACTACATCCAATGGTTCAACAACAGCGGCAAGGTTAAGGTAACACGTACTGTTCGTGTGCATTTTAGTATCTCTACATATGCTGATTATGTTGATTGTGATGTGGTACCTATGCAAGCATGTTCCTTATTACTTGGTAGACCATGGCAATTTTATAAAAATTCTGTACACCATGGTAGAAACAATCACTATACTCTTGTTCATAAGGATAAAAATATTACTTTGCTTCCTATGACTCCTGATTCCATTTTGAAAGATGATATTAATAGAGCTAATAAAGCAAAACAGGAGACGAATAAGAGTGAAAATCAGATTGTGGCAAAAGAATTTGAGCAACAAATGAAGCCTAATAATAAACCATCTAGTGTTGCTTCTGAAATTAAATTGAAAAGTGCATGTTTATTTGCCACAAAATCTGATATTGATGAGCTAGATTTCAGCAAATCTGTTTGCTATGCTTTTGTGTGCAAAGAGGCATTATTTTCATTCGAGGACGTGCCTTCCTCTTTGCCTCCTGCTGTCACTAACATTTTGCAGGAGTTCGCTGACGTCTTTCCACAAGACGTGCCACCGGGATTACCGCCTATTCGAGGGATTGAGCATCAGATTGACTTAATTCCCGGTGCTTCACTGCCAAACCGTGCACCATACCGTACCAATCCAGAGGAGACGAAGGAGATTATGCGTCAAGTACAAGAGCTTCTCGACAAAGGTTATATACGCGAATCCCTTAGTCCTTGTGCTGTTCCTATTATTCTAGTGCCGAAAAAGGATGGTACATCACGTATGTGTGTTGATTGTAGAGGCATTAATAATATTACTATTCGTTATCATCATTCTATTCCTAGGCTAGATGATATGCTTGATGAATTGAGTGGCTCTACAATATTCTCCAAAGTTGATTTGCGTAGTGGATACCATCAAATTCGTATGAAATTGGGAGATGAATGGAAAACAGCATTCAAAACTAAGTTTGGATTATATGAGTGGTTAGTCATGCCTTTTGGGTTAACTAATGCACCTAGTACTTTCATGAGATTAATGAACGAAGTTTTACGTGCTTTCATTGGACAATTTGTGGTAGTTTACTTTGATGACATATTGATTTATAGCAGATCTTTGGAAGAACATTTGGAACATTTACGTGCTGTTTTTATTGCTCTACATGATGCACGTTTGTTTGGTAACCTTGGGAAGTGCACCTTTTGCATCGACCGAGTATCTTTTCTTGGCTATGTTGTTACTCCACAGGGAATTGAAGTTGATAAAGCCAAGATTGAAGCTATTGAGAGTTGGCCGCAACCCAAAACGGTCACACAAGTGAGGAGTTTTCTTGGCCTTGCTGGATTCTATAGGCGTTTTGTCAGAGATTTCAGCACCATTGCTGCACCTCTCAATGAGCTTACAAAGAAAGATGTGCCTTTTCTTTGGGGTACCGCACAGGAAGAAGCCTTCTCGGTATTGAAAGATAAGTTGACACATGCTCCTTTACTCCAACTTCCTGATTTTAATAAGACTTTTGAGCTTGAATGTGATGCTAGTGGAATTGGATTAGGCGGTGTGTTATTACAAGATGGCAAACCTGTTGCATACTTTTCTGAAAAATTGAGTGGGCCTAGTCTGAATTATTCTACTTATGATAAAGAATTATATGCTCTTGTTCGGACTTTAGAAACATGGCAACATTATTTATGGCCCAAAGAATTTGTTATACATTCTGATCATGAATCTTTGAAACATATTAAAAGTCAAGCTAAACTGAATCGTAGACATGCTAAATGGGTTGAATTCATTGAGACTTTTCCTTATGTCATTAAACACAAGAAGGGAAAAGAAAATGTTATTGCTGATGCATTGTCTCGCCGCTATACTATGCTTTCACAACTTGACTTCAAAATATTTGGTTTGGAGACCATCAAAGATCAATATGTGCATGATGCTGATTTTAAAGATGTAATGCAGAATTGTAAAGAACGAAGAATGTGGAACAAGTTCGTCGTTAACGATGGATTTGTGTTTCGTGCTAACAAGCTATGCATTCCAGCTAGCTCCGTTCGTCTTTTGTTGTTGCAGGAGGCGCATTGATAGAGGCAAAGGTGTCCCGTCTTTCGATGAGATGATGGATTTCGCTTTGGTGGAAGTCGACTTTGACGATCCGACTACGAACGTGTGAGGACGTCGCGCCTTAGCAATCGCTAAACCAACTCCGAGAGGTTATTGACCACGCCGGAGCACGATCAACCTGACCACGAGGGTCTGTTTCCTGCGAGCAAACGAAGAACAAGCAAGAAACTGAGATTGCAATCTGGATATTGCGAATATAAGATGAAAGCTTTATTGATCAAGGTGGGGTTCTGTGACGCCTTTGTCTGGTCGTTGAACACAAACGAAGTACGCGAAGTTGCAGCTATGGCGAACTTTTAATCTAAACAAAACCCAAAGTCTAAACGATGCCCTAAGGGCTGTATATATGGAGGAAGAGGGGGGAATTTCGTGGCCCTTGGTGGAGGGGTCCGAAATCAACCCTATGTCTTGTTTCCCCACACATACGGACTCTAAAAATAGCTTATACTTATGTATTTCGAAATTACATGGGCCTGGCCCAATAATAAGGTGACGCAGCACCTAAAATAGCCTCGGAACGAAATTTATGAAGTGGCATCTTGTATATTTCGTCCAAGGCTTCATGCACCCATTATGGTGGCTTCAAAGTCCTGAAATCATCACTTGTAACTCCGTTCTTGTTCCCCTTGCGCATGCCATCATCTCCATGCTTGTTCTTGCTCCAATGTTCATCCTTCTCCAAGCTAGGCCCTTCATTTGTAAGCAAAACAAATGTATCCAATTTAGGCAGCATCATATTCTCATGAACATTAGAATCATTACCAAGAAACGAAAGTACCTGGTAATTTAGTTGGCGTGCACGAGCTCTAGTAATTGGTCCAGTATGTATAGCAGCAGGGGCTGGGGGTGTAACAATTGTATTGATGTCCTCATCATCCTCCCCTTCTTGAAATGAAGTCGTCCTCGACGGAAGTTCATCTTCCTCACCCAAATAAGGCTTCAAATCTGCAATGTTAAAAGTGGGACTAACCCCAAAATCTGCAGGCAGCTCAAGTTTATATGCATTATCATTTATTTTCTCTAACACCTTAAAGGGACCATCAGCACGTGGCATTAACTTTGATTTGCGCAAATCAGGAAATCTATCCTTACGCAAATGTAACCAAACAAGATCTCCAGGTGCAAACACAACATGTTTTCTACCCTTATCTCCAGCAAGTTTATATTTAGCATTCATGCGCTCAATGTTTTCCTTAGTTAACTCATGCATTTTTAAAATCAATTCAGCACGTTGTTTAGCATCAAAATTAACCTTCTCCGAAGATGGAAGAGGCAACAAATCAATAGGTGCACGAGGTAGGAAACCATACACAACTTCAAAAGGGCACATCTTAGTAGTAGAATGCATTGAACGATTATAAGCAAATTCAATATGAGGCAAGCATTCCTCCCACATTTTTTTATTATTCTTCAAAACAGCCCTAAGCATAGTAGACAACGTTCTATTGACTACTTCAGTTTGTCCATCAGTTTGGGGGTGACAAGTAGTACTAAAAAGCAGTTTAGTCCCCAACTTAGCCCATAAACATCTCCAAAAGTGGCTAAGAAATTTAGTATCACGATCTGAAACAATAGTATTTGGCACACCATGCAAGCGAATAATTTCACGAAAGAACAAATCAGCAACATTAACAGCATCATCGCTTTTATGACATGGTATAAAGTGTGCCATTTTCGAGAATCTATCCACGACAACAAATATGCTATCCCTCCCCTTCTTTGTTCGAGGTAAACCTAAAACAAAGTCCATAGATATATCCTCCCAAGGAACAGTAGGTACAGGCAAAGGCATATATAAACCATGAGGATTGAGTCGTGACTTAGCTTTTTGACATGTAGTGCAGCGAGCAATAAAACGCTCAACATCCCGTCTCATCTTTGGCCAAAAGAAATGTGTAGCAAGTACGTCCTCCGTCTTCTTCACGCCAAAGTGTCCCATTAATCCTCCTCCATGCGCCTCCTTCAACAACAAAAGACGAACGGAGCTAGCTGGAATGCATAGCTTGTTAGCACGAAACACAAATCCATCGTTAACGACAAACTTGTTCCACCTTCTTCCTTCTTTGCAATTCTGCATTACATCTTTAAAATCAGCATCATGCACATATTGATCTTTGATGGTCTCCAAACCAAATATTTTGAAGTCAAGTTGTGAAAGCATAGTATAGCGACGAGACAATGCATCAGCAATAACATTTTCTTTTCCCTTCTTGTGTTTAATGACATAAGGGAAAGTCTCAATGAATTCAACCCATTTAGCATGTCTACGATTCAGTTTAGCTTGACTTTTAATATGTTTCAAAGATTCATGATCAGAATGTATAACAAATTCTTTGGGCCATAAATAATGTTGCCATGTTTCTAAAGTCCGAACAAGAGCATATAATTCTTTATCATAAGTAGAATAATTCAGACTAGGCCCACTCAATTTTTCAGAAAAGTATGCAACAGGTTTGCCATCTTGTAATAACACACCTCCTAATCCAATTCCACTAGCATCACATTCAAGCTCAAAAGTCTTGTTAAAATCAGGAAGTTGGAGTAAAGGTGATAGAGGCGGAGGTGTCCCGTCTTTCGATGAGATGATGGATATCGCTTTGGTGGAAGTCGACTTTGACGATCCGACTACGAACGTGCAAGGACGTCGCGCCTTAGCAATCGCTAAACCAACTCCGAGAGGTTATTGACCACGCCGGAGCACGATCAACCTGACCACGAGGGTCTGTTTCCTGCGAGCAAACGAAGAACAAGCAAGAAACTAAGATTGCAATCTGGATATTGCGAATATAAGATGAAAGCTTTATTGATCAAGGTGGGGTTCTGTGACGCCTTTGTCTGGTCGTTGAACACAAACGAAGTACGCGAAGTTGCAGCTATGGCGAACTTTTAATCTAAACAAAACCCAAAGTCTAAACGATGCCCTAAGGGCTGTATATATGGAGGAAGAGGGGGGAATTTCGTGGCCCTTGGTGGAGGGGTCCGACATCAACCCTATCTCTTGTTTCCCCACACATACGGACTCTAAAAATAGCCTATACTTATGTATTTCGAAATTACATGGGCCTGGCCCAATAATAAGGTGACGCAGCACCTAAAATAGCCTCGGGACGAAATTTATGAAGTGGCATCTTGTATATTTCGTCCAAGGCTTCATGCACCCATTATGGTGGCTTCAAAGTCCTGAAATCATCACTTGTAACTCCGTTCTTGTTCCCCTTGCGCATGCCATCATCTCCATGCTTGTTCTTGCTCCAATGTTCATCCTTCTCCAAGCTAGGCCCTTCATTTGTAAACAAAACAAATGTATCCAATTTAGGCAGCATCATATTCTCATGAACATTAGAATCATTACCAAGAAACGAAAGTACCTGGTAATTTAGTTGGCGTGCACGAGCTCTAGTAATTGGTCCAGTATGTATAGCAGCAGGGGCTGTGGGTGTAACAATTGTATTGATGTCCTCATCAATGTGATGCTAGTGGAATTGGATTAGGAGGTGTGTTATTACAAGATGGCAAACCTGTTGCTTACTTTTCTGAAAAATTGAGTGGGCCTAGTCTGAATTATTCTACTTATGATAAAGAATTATATGCTCTTGTTCGGACTTTAGAAACATGGCAACATTATTTATGGCCCAAAGAATTTGTTATACATTCTGATCATGAATCTTTGAAACATATTAAAAGTCAAGCTAAACTGAATCGTAGACATGCTAAATGGGTGGAATTCATTGAGACTTTCCCTTATGTCATTAAACACAAGAAGGGAAAAGAAAATGTTATTGCTGATGCATTGTCTCGTCGCTATACTATGCTTTCACAACTTGACTTCAAAATATTTGGTTTGGAGACCATCAAAGATCAATATGTGCATGATGCTGACTTTAAAGATGTAATGCAGAATTGTAAAGAAGGAAGAATGTGGAACAAGTTTGTTGTTAACGATGGATTTGTGTTTCGTGCTAACAAGCTATGCATTCCAGCTAGCTCCGTTCGTCTTTTGTTGTTGCAGGAGGCGCATGGAGGAGGATTAATGGGACACTTTGGCGTGAAGAAGACGGAGGACGTACTTGCTACACATTTCTTTTGGCCAAAGATGAGACGGGATGTTGAGCGTTTTATTGCTCGCTGCACTACATGTCAAAAAGCTAAGTCACGACTCAATCCTCATGGTTTATATATGCCTTTGCCTGTACCTACTGTTCCTTGGGAGGATATATCTATGGACTTTGTTTTAGGTTTACCTCGAACAAAGAAGGGGAGGGATAGCATATTTGTTGTCGTGGATAGATTCTCGAAAATGGCACACTTTATACCATGTCATAAAAGCGATGATGCTGTTAATGTTGCTGATTTGTTCTTTCGTGAAATTATTCGCTTGCATGGTGTGCCAAATACTATTGTTTCAGATCGTGATACTAAATTTCTTAGCCACTTTTGGAGATGTTTATGGGCTAAGTTGGGGACTAAACTGCTTTTTAGTACTACTTGTCACCCCCAAACTGATGGACAAACTGAAGTAGTCAATAGAACGTTGTCTACTATGCTTAGGGCTGTTTTGAAGAATAATAAAAAAATGTGGGAGGAATGCTTGCCTCATATTGAATTTGCTTATAATCGTTCAATGCATTCTACTACTAAGATGTGCCCTTTTGAAGTTGTGTATGGTTTCCTACCTCGTGCACCTATTGATTTGTTGCCTCTTCCATCTTCGGAGAAGGTTAATTTTGATGCTAAACAACGTGCTGAATTGATTTTAAAAATGCATGAGTTAACTAAGGAAAACATTGAGCGCATGAATGCTAAATATAAACTTGCTGGAGATAAGGGTAGAAAACATGTTGTGTTTGCACCTGGAGATCTTGTTTGGTTACATTTGCGTAAGGATAGATTTCCTGATTTGCGCAAATCAAAGTTAATGCCACGTGCTGATGGTCCCTTTAAGGTGTTAGAGAAAATAAATGATAATGCATATAAACTTGAGCTGCCTGCAGATTTTGGGATTAGTCCCACTTTTAACATTGCAGATTTGAAGCCTTATTTGGGTGAGGAAGATGAACTTCCGTCGAGGACGACTTCATTTCCAGAAGGGGAGGATGATGAGGACATCAATACAATTGTTACACCCACAGCCCCTGCTGCTATACATACTGGACCAATTACTAGAGCTCGTGCACGCCAACTAAATTACCAGGTACTTTCGTTTCTTGGTAATGATTCTAATGTTCATGAGAATATGATGCTACCTAAATTGGATACATTTGTTTTGCTTACAAATGAAGGGCCTAGCTTGGAGAAGGATGAACATTGGAGCAAGAACAAGAATGGAGTTACAAGTGATGATTTCAGGACTTTGAAGCCACCATAATGGGTGCATGAAGCCTTGGACGAAATATACAAGATGCCACTTCATAAATTTCGTCCCGAGGCTATTTTAGGTGCTGCGTCACCTTATTATTGGGCCAGGCCCATGTAATTTAGAAATACATAAGTATAGGCTATTTTTAGAGTCCGTATGTGTGGGGAAACAAGAGATAGGGTTGATTTCGGACCCCTCCACCAAGGGCCACGAAATTCCCCCCCTCTTCCTCCATATATACAGCCCTTAGGGCATCGTTTAGACTTTGGGTTTTGTTTAGATTAAAAGTTCGCCATAGCTGCAACTTCGCGTACTTCGTTTGTGTTCAACGACCAGACAAAGGCGTCACAGAACCCCACCTTGATCAATAAAGCTTTCATCTTATATTCGCAATATCCAGATTGCAATCTTAGTTTCTTGCTTGTTCTTCGTTTGCTCGCAGGAAACAGACCCTCGTGGTCAGGTTGAACGTGCTCCGGCGTGGTCAATAACCTCTCGGAGTTGGTTTAGCGATTGCTAAGGCGCGACGTCCTCGCACGTTCGTAGTCGGATCGTCAAAGTCGACTTCCACCAAAGCGATATCCATCATCTCATCGAAAGATCGGGACCCTCGCCTCTATCACTTTGTCGAGAAGCTCTTGTACTTGACGCATAATCTCCTTCGTCTCCTCTGGATTGGTACGGTATGGTGCACGGTTTGGCAGTGAAGCACCGGGAATTAAGTCAATCTGATGCTCAATCCCTCGAATAGGCGGTAATCCCGGTGGCACGTCTTGTGGAAATACGTCAGCGAACTCCTGCAAAATGTTAGTGACAGCAGGAGGCAAAGAGGAAGGCACGTCCTCGAATGAAAATAATGCCTCTTTGCACACAAAAGCATAGCAAACAGATTTGCTGAAATCTAGCTCATCAATATCAGATTTGGTGGCAAATAAACATGCACTTTTCAATTTAATTTCAGAAGCAACACTAGATGGTTTATTATTAGGCTTCATTTGTTGCTCAAATTCTTTTGCCACAATCTGATTTTCACTCTTATTCTTCTCCTGTTGTGCTTTATTAGCTCTATTAATATCATCTTTCAAAATGTAATCAGGAGTCATAGGAAGCAAAGTAATATTTTTATCCTTATGAACAAGAGTATAGTGATTGTTTCTACCATGGTGTACAGAATTTTTATCAAATTGCCATGGTCTACCAAGTAATAAGGAACATGCTTGCATAGGTACCACATCACAATCAACATAATCAGCATATGTAGAGATACTAAAATGCACACGAACAGTACGTGTTACCTTAACCTTGCCGCTGTTGTTGAACCATTGGATGTAGTAAGGATGTGGATGTGGTCTTGTGGTGAGAGAAAGCTTCTCCACCATCTCCATGCTAGCCAAATTGTTGCAGCTCCCTCCGTCTATTATGACGCGCACAGAACGTTCCTTCACAACTCCCTTGGTATGGAACAAATTGTGCCTCTGATTTTGCTCAGCTTGTGTGACCTGCACACTCAAAACACGTTGAGCAACTAAACATTCATACATGTCAGCGTCTTCAGGAGCCATGTATTGCGTCTCATGATCAGAATCATCTCCACCATGTTCTTCACGTGTAATAAGAGCCAAAGTCTCCTCATCATAGTCACTAGCGGACTCATATCCACCATCCGCGGTAGCAATCATCACACGCGGAGATTTGCATTCTCTCGCATAATGACCTCCTCCCTTACAACGACGACAAATAATATCACTTGTGTGCCCTGTTGATGCCATGGAAGAAGAAGAACGCTGTGCAGGCCCCGCAGGTGCGCTCTTAGCAGATAATGGTGGTTGTGCCTGTTTTCTTGTATCACGGCTGGAGGTGGCACCTGATGGAGGTGCTGGTGCAGTTGAAGTAGAAGATGCACGTGGTGTCCATGATGAAGGTCGGCCTGCAGAAAAGTTAGTTCGCCCCAATGCTTGTCGATCCTGCACTTCACGTTCAGCTTTACAAGCAAGATGGAATAAACGAGTGATATTAGTATACTCCTTATAGTCTAGAATGGTCTGAATCTCTCTATTTAATCCACCCAGAAAACGTGCAAGCATAGCTTCATTCTCCTCAACAATACCACATCTAATCATGCCAGTTTGTAATTCCTGATAATATTCTTCTACAGAATTTTTTCCTTGTCTTAAACGCTGCAAATTTTTGAAGCAATTCACGTTGATAATATGGTGGAACCCAACGCGTACGCATAGCAGTTTTCAAAGCAGCCCAAGTAGTTGGAATAGGATATAATCTACAATGTTCAGACCACCATACACATGCAAAACTAGTGAAAGCACAAACAGCAGCAGCAACTCGTCTCTCCTCAGGATATTGTAAACATGTAAATCGTTGTTCAGTTTCTAACTCCCAAGTAAGATATATATCAGGAACATATCTACCCTCAAATGGTGGAATATTCAATTTCAGTTTAGGAATATGGACATCATCGCGTACCTGAGGTGGTGGTGCAGGCCTACCATTACGAATATATACCTGAGGTCGACCTGCTGGTGGTGGTGCTGGTGGCTGCTCGTAGATCTGATTTTGATCAACCTCATCCTCATAATCGCCTGCATACTCATCATCCTCCTGGGTACCAGCAACAGCAGTAGCAGGAGCCACAGAAGTATCAACAGCAGCACCAACAGTTT